>NW_022631034.1:2149268-2441204 GCF_010015895.1 Lontra canadensis
GGGGGGGGGGGGGGGGGGGGGGGGGGGGGGGGGGGGGGGGGGGGGAGAGGGGGCGACCAGGGCTTGGATACCAGGATGAGTGGTTTATGAACTGAAGAATTTGGGGTAAGGGAACTACATGATCACATTTGTGCTGCAGAGGATGAAACCAGCAGGATCTGGACAGCTTGGTGTAGAGAGGGGTTGGAGGGAAGACCAATATGGATCCTGTTTTCATGGTCAAAGTGAAAAGACAGGGCGGGGGTGTCAGACCTCAGAGATATCCCCTAGTTCTGACACTTGACTGTGTGAAGTTGGACAAGTTACCTTTCCTGTTTGATCTTATCTGCAGAACAGGATAATAATAATATATAAGTTAATAATATATAATATAATATATATTACTATATTAAATATAATAATAAGTTCATAGAATTATTGTATTAAATGAAAAAATGCACACCAAGCAACCAGGACAGTTCTTGGCTCAATAAATATTAGCTAAGAGAAAGGAAGGAAGGCTAAGAGGGAAAGAGGGAGGAGGGAAGAAATGGAGGGAGGAAAAAGGAAGAGAAGGAAATATTTGTTGAGAGCCTGAGTAACCCTGGGCAGGGCCAGAGGGAGACTTAATCAGTAAGACCTGCTGTGGTTTCCTAACTAGCGAATATAAAAGAAGCATCAGCTCATTCTAGGGTTCCCAGCCTGGGTGACCAGAAGAATGAGCAGACACGCAGGTGGCCACAGGCATCCAAGCGGAAGTGCCGAGGAGGCGGGTGCTGTAGGTGCCAGAGGGCCAGACTTCCAACAAAGATCGGGAGGTGTGCTGGGGAGAGGGAATGTACACTCAGGGAAGGGCAGAGAGTAAAGGATCAAGTAACATCTCTGGGACATTATAAGTGAGGGCAAATGGGGAAAAAAAAGAGAGAGAGAGAAGAGGGGCTCAGAGACACACACAAGAAGGAAGTACGTGCTGCAAACCATATTTTAACAGCTCCAAACACTCGTCTGCAAGGCACATTTAGGTACTAGCGCCGTCTCCAGCCAGCCACTCCTGCTGCTCTGCCAAACCTGACATCTGATGCTTTCATGACACCAGACTTCTGCCTACTCTGCTCTCAACGCCCGAAAGGCATTCACCGCTTCCTTAAAAGCTAACTTCTCAAAGAATGGCACCCCATGACACTTATTATTCTTTTTTTTTTTTTTTGAAGATTTTATTTATTTATTTATTTGACAAAGAGATCACAAGTAGGCAGAGAGGCACCAGAGAGAGGGTGGAAGTAGGCTCCCCACTGAGCAGAGAGCCTGAAGCGGGGCTCCATCCCAGGACCCTGAGATCATGACCTGAGCCGAAGGCAGAGGCTTAACCCACTGAGCTACCCAGGCGCCCTGACACTTATTATTCTTAAGGCCATCTGTTAAGATGATGGAAAAAACAAATTATCATGAGGGAGAACAGGGCTCAAAGTGGTACCTTTGAAGCTCTGGTTCCCTCATCATCCCCTGGGCCAGTCCAGCCTGCCCCTCTCGCCCTGCCTGGCCTGGTGTGTGCCCTCCACGCCCCACCACACACTAGCCTCTCCCTGCTCCTTTCCCAGACTCCCACTGGACCCTGTGCCTTCCACCCACCACTCTTTGGCCTGGGTCCTGCTGTCATAGAGTGAGGTGTGTCTCCCTCCCCCAGGACGTGGTCCTGTCCTGGATGTCTTGGATGTGCTGTGTGTGGCTGAGTGGGCCAGGAAAGCAGATACAGAAGGCACAGTAAGAGGAGCAGCAAAGGTCGGGATATGGTCAGCCAGAGGTGTGAGGGGAGACCAAAGATGACAGACATGCTGGCAGAAGTCAGTGGACTTCCCAAATGTTAGACTGTTAGGAATCTAAAGCATGCCTTCTCATCCGGAGAGGTATTGCCCACTCCCTACTCTAGAGGGTGGAAATTCGTTCCTGGGGGAGAGAAATGAAAAAATTCTTAGATATTACAATAGCTTATGGCCCTCCAAAGTTCGCTCCCACCCAATAAAATCTTATTCCTCATCTCACTTTGTATTGATCTCACTAGGGAAAAATTTAAGTTAAATTTAAGCTAATTAATGATACCTATTTTTTCTCCTATGGGGTCATAATGAACAAAAGGTTGAGAAGCACTAATCTAGGTGATTCAATAAAAGGAGTGAGAGAATGGCACCCTTCAGGACTGAATGCAGGAGATGGTAGAGAGAATAACAGTGAGAAAGGTTTTTTTCCTCTTCCCTTCATAGGTCAGCTTCCTGAACCATAACTACGCTAAGCATGTGAGTCAGGCCCCAGGTGAAGTGTTGACCATATATGGTTTTACTTTTTATCCTCACAACAATCTTAGAAAGCTATGTTCCCTTTTTACAGATGCTTAGAGAATATAGGGGGCTTACCTAAGAACCCACAAGGGGTCAGAGGTAATAGATGCAAGTTTTTAGCCCAAGTCAGACACATTGTAGGAGTATAATTATCCTAACTAAGAGCAGAGCTGGCAGGTCTGAACACATCTGTTGGAAAAGAAAAAAAACTTTCTGCTACATAGTGAGCTTATCCCAAATTGTTACTTGAAGGAGACAGGAGAAGAGCAAAAATGCAAGTGGGAGAGGAGACAACTGATGGAGAAGGAATCCAGGCAGCAGGACAAGACAGATTCCAGGAGGAAGGGCTGGCCTTGGCAAGTGACAGAGCAGGGAGGGAGTGGAAGGAAGCTGAGAAAGCCAGCTCAGGACTGTGGGCAGGCCTGGAGAAGAAATCCTGTCCCCACTGATGGCAGACTGAATGAATTCCTGGTGGAATCAATCAACACAATGGCATTACTTTCTCCAGCAACCTTCTTGAATGAGAATCAGTTCGTTAATACTATGTCTACACTCCCTCTCCCCAAGGCCCTGACTTGGGACAGGCAACCAGACACCACGCTTTAGGGAAATAAGGCCCAATCTTTTCTAGTATGAAGACAACTTCTCGCCATCAGAAACAAAACAAACAACATCCTAGCATTCAGTAATAGTAGCTGTCCTCTAAGTATCCATCATGAGAAAATGCTCACTTCACACTTTGTCCAGCTGAGATCCTTAACAGGACTTCATAGTGTCTTTATCACAAAGATGCATTTGAACAGACATCCCACAAGTGAGACATGAAGTCTGTAGGTCGTGCCTTCTTTACATCTGGATTTTCAAACCCACTATAAGAAATCCTTCCCCCATTCCCATCTTGGACCACAGGTTGGGGATCCCCGATCTACAAAAGAGGTATCGCTGGGGGTCCAGTTCTCTGATGACCAGCAATGGAAGGACAAGGGAGTTCCTGAAACTCTGTACGCCCGAGTCTTCTCCTTTGTAATGGGGACAGTGATACAAGTTTTCAACTTTGAGTGAGACTAAACTTATCTCATCTAACACAGAACCCGCCACCCAATGGGTAGTGAATATAATTTCTGTTCTCCAGAATCGGTGGTTCTATTCTCAGAGTGCTCCCAGGACCGGCAGCATCAGCATCACCTGACAATGAGTTAGACAATTTTTCAGGTCTCAACCCTGACTCCTCCAGGGGTGGGCCCAGCAATGTCTATTTTAACAAAGCCTCCAGGTAAGCCTCTGATGCTCACAAAAATTTGAGAACCGCTGCTCTACGGTAGTGGTGTTCAACTTTTTTTCCTATATAAGCAGAGGAATCCTTTTGAACCAACATGAAACCTGTAACTCTGATGGAACAGGGTTGGCTACGCTCCACATGTCCCTTCTGGGTCCTGCCTGATTCCCTGTGGCCATCTTGAGTGACCTCAGAGGCAGGAAACCACGGCTTTTGGTATAGTTACAGATATTACAATTTTTGGTGGCGCCATTGAAAAGTCCAAAAGATGCAACACTATATCATTCAACCACAGTTATAAGGCAAATCCTGCCACAATAAAATAACACTTCCTGGGGTTTTGAGGGGTGTCTTCAGCTAAGTTACCTCACACTAGGTCATCCTCAGGACCATCCTGTTGGCCCGCCTTGGCTATTTTATGTGCTTGCGAGCACACTTCTCCCGAATGGCCAGCTAGCCATCCATCATCAGCTCCAGCTTCATGTCACACTGCCTGCTAGCCAAAATAGGCTGTACCCACTCACGTGAGGCCAAAAAACCTACTTATTTGGTCACAGTAGAAATAGATTTTATGCCTCCATCAAAATTTAGTGACACACTTCTGGAGACAATCAAGGCAGGCCCACCAGAGAGCTGTGGGCATGGCAGTGGAGGAACGCTGCCTAGGAACAAAGTTTGAGAACCACTGATGTAGACGTGGTAACTACGGAGACAATTCTTGAGGGGGTTGGTTCACTGCAGAACGCAAGGGACCACATATTCCACATGGGATGTAAACAGGCTGCTGTGGAAAAAAGGAGCAAAAGGAAAGAAAGCCACAGTTCTCAAGAGAGGGGATCTGCTTTGGTTTCTCAGATCCAACAGCAGACTTCGGAGGGACGGATGAGAGAATGCCCTAGTTCAACAAGACTAGGAAAAACTAGCACCGCTGATCAAATCTGTCGTCTGCCATCAGTACTGAGTCTTCCAGCTCCTGTTTTCTATGGGCTGTGAGTTATTACTGTCTCTGCTCTGACAATAAGGTTCACCTTGACAAAGAAGTTCACCAACGGCAGCATCTTAGAGAAAAGAAAACCCACCCACGACTCACATCAAAACTAAAAATACTTCCAGACACCAAAGACTACTGAGGAGGAGGCAGCAGCAAAGGGATTTCCTTTCACTGATTTTCCAATGTGAACCTCTCTCAATATCATGGGGGGTTGAGACTGTGCTTAACTACTTCAGGTAACAGACGAGGAAACTGAGGCACAGGAGGGCCAAGTGCCCTGCTGAAGTTCACAGCGCTGATCAGCGACAAGAACCAGGTCTGCAGGAGGCACCTGGGTGGCTCAGTGGGTTAAAGCCTCTGCCTTAGGCTCGGGTCATGATCCCAGGATTCTGGGGGCTCATTGAGCCCCTTGCCAGGCTCTCTGCTCAGCGGGGAGCCTGCTTCCCTTCCTCTCTACCTCTGCCTGCCTCTCTGCCTACTTGTGATCTCGGTCTGTCAAATAAATAAATAAAATCTTTAAAAAAAAAAGAACCAGGTCTGCAGTCCTATCGAGGACTGAGAGAGAGATCTAAGTCCAACCCCCTCATTTATAGAGAGGCCACCCTTCATCCACAAAGTGGTTGGCCCAGAGTGATTCTCCTGGTTTGGCAGAAGTACAGATGCACCTGAACGGTTAGAAAAGACAGCACCTCACCTGGTGAGAATGAGGCAGTCAGGAAGACAGGCCTTCCCCTCCTCCGCAATGTCTCTAAAGCTGCGATGGCCACAATGATAGCCAGGAACCACATGTGGCTTTATCAATTTTAACTTTAATTAAAATCAAATAAAGCAAAAAATTCACTTTCCCAGTTACACTAGTCACATTTCAAGTACTCAAGAGCCGCGTGTAACTGGACTAAACATGTCCATCGCTGCGGAAAGTTCTACTGCACAGAACCGCTCTAAAGTACACCCTAAGGGCGCCTGGGAGGCTCAGTGGGTTAAGCCTCTGCCTTCAGCTAAGGTCATGGTCTCAGGGTCCTGGGATTGAGCCCTGAATTGGGATTTCTTCTCAGCAGGGATCCTGCTTCCCTCCTCTCTCTTTGCCTGCCTCTCTGCCTACTTGTGATATATCTGTCAAATAAATAAATAAAATATTTTAAAAAATAATAATAATAATAAAGAATGCCCTATATGACAAAGGTGCAGCTGGACCTGGAATCAGGAGTCCCAGGGATCCCAAAATTAGTCCTAGGAACTCAGGCAAATCTCTGGGCTTCAGTTTCCTGATCTGTAAAAAGCCCAAGTTGGACTCCATGATCGCAGTGGCCCCTTTCAACTCTAACATCCCATGACTCTGCACCTAGAACTCCAGAGGGCAGGCTTCTCACCACCCACTCTTCTTTCCTAGGCCTGCCACGCTGGCCCTGTATCAAATAAGATCAGGAGAATAATGCACTTGGACTCTATTATATCCTGCAGGAACACAATCACTGAGTAAGAATGAAGCGGCATCCTTCTAATCATTTCAAGGGTTAAAATAAGAAACAGCCACAAGAACAATCTCTCCAAATATGCCCTAGGAATAAGTGCCAAAGATACTAAGGATTCCCCCCCCAACCCCCCCACCCCCCTGCAGGATTCCTCACCTAAGGATCAACATGACAAATGTGCTGGACTTTAGGGGGAGAAAAAAATATATTCCTACAGAAAACTGGTACCACTCTTTTCACCTCGGAATGAAAACTACATTGTTTATTATGATTCTGGGGAGTGGGTTGGCTCCTCAGAGGGTCTGATGTTTGGGTATCAGCCTGTGCCTGGGCACGAGGCCTCTCCCCCAGCTCCCAGGACCAGGGGGATCTCCTCACAGAGCTCCTGCTCCTTTCCTGGGTCCAGCTCTACCGCACTGAATACCCACTTCCTGCAGAGATCACATCTAATACTTTTGAAACTACAGCTAGAATGCTAACATGTTAAAAACAAAACAAAACAAAAAACACCAAATAGTTCAATGATCTTTCTACTATTCCAGATCATAGAAATATAAATCTGGAGTACCGTGAGAATAAAAAAGCTGCACCTCCAATCCTGAGGCTGGACAGAATTACTTATCCTGCTAGAATCGGCAGACGGCCGGCTCCTGGGAGCTTCTGCATGTGTCTGCTCACCATCTTCCCCATCAGCCCGTCCAATTACATTAATTAAACTCCAATTAATTAAAATAACAATGGCAAACATTTACTGGGCTTCTTGTTAACTCAGTGCCAGGCCCGGTTCTCAGCAGTTGATACATATCAACTTCCTTATGCCTCACAGCAGCCCCAGCAAGAGGAGGCTCCATTTTCCAGGAGAGAAAATCGAGGCAGTGAAAGGTTAAATAACTTGTTCAAGGTCACACAGTAGCAAAGGGTAGAGCTGGGAATACGATCTACGGGGCAGGATCCTGATCTCTGCCATCACAGTACCCTTCTTTTCAATATGCACAGTGAACACTGTCTCACCTTATAAGGTCTGAATTTAAAAACATATGTAGAAATCTTTGCAAAAACAACCAAGCCAAGTTAAAAAAAAAAGATGTACATGCTTAGCAAACACTACTTCCATATTTGTGTTCTAACACGTCTTGCAGATAGCCCTGAGCCCTTCCTGAAATCCCGGAGAGTGCCAACCCTTTAATTCTGTCACTTTTCCAACATCTACTGTAAACTTCCTCAGCATCGTTTTCTGGTGAAACTACCAAAACACCGTTTTCAGTGTGACAATCAACCACAGGCATATTAACAATTAGCAGAACTGTTCCTAACTACGAACTCCATCTTTAATAAGGGCAGATCATAAATAATAAAAAGACAGTGGAGTTGCAAGCTGATAATTCCAGTTTTTGCAGCTGTTACAAGCCAGTTTAAAAACAAATTTGCATTGAGTGATTGCTGGGCTTTTTATAAACATGGTACCAGCCAGGAAGCAGTCCCACTCCCTCTTCTCTAGACTTTCTGTCCTTCAAGAAACAGGCATGCTGACTCCATAAGCCCCAAGTCTTACAATGCTTTTATGTATTTTCAGGATTTCTATGCTTATCAGGACAATCTTTTGTGGACAATAAAAGTCCCTGAAAGGTACCAGAAAATGAATGCTGACTGAGTTATGTGTGTTTTTTCAGTAGTAGAGGACAGCACGGTATAGTCGAGCAGGCACAGGTTTGAATTCAGGCTGTGCAGCCCTGGGCAAGTTACTGAACCTTTCTGAGTCATAGTATTCTCTTCTGTAAAATGAACTAATTATATTTCATAGCTTGTAATTCCTGGTGAAGACCCAGCACAGAACAGTTACGTTCCTCTCCTTCTCATCATTAAAGTTATAAAAAATGAAGTTAGCTTTAAAACCGAGTTGCAGGGGCGCCTGGGTGGCTCAGTTGGTTAAGTGACTGCCTTCGGCTCGGGCCATGATCCTGGAGTCCTGGGATGGAGTCCCTCTTCGGGCTCCCTGCTTGGCAGGGAGTCTGCTTCTCCCTCTGACCTCTCCCCTCTCATGCTCTCTCTCTCTCAAATAAATAAATAAATAAATCTTAAATTAAAAAAAAAAAAAAACACAACTGAGTTGCACTCTTGAGATTTCATTTTTCATTTTTGTTTGGTGTAAGACCCTTAGTAAGAGTTTTTGAGGGACACCCACTTTCAGATACTTCTAGAAAGTGTTACCACACAGAAGGCTCTTAGCTCTCCAGGATGAATGGGGGAAATCTACATGGAATGGACATTCAATCCGAACCCTCTCAAACAAAACAAAACTGTGTTTGTATCCAGCAAAACAAACCCACAAATCATTTCTATGAATTTAAATTTCACAGGTCACCTTCTTTTACCATTTTTCCTTTCCCTGATAAAAATTAAAACATGCTATTGGACATAAAACAAAACTTATGCTGACCACTAAAGCCATTTCTAGTTAAAATTCAAGAGCCTATATATGCCCCTCAAAAACAACTATTTGCTCTTGGGCTCCATACAGTGAGCCTGGGTGTGAGTAACACTGACATCACAAAATGCCAGGCTTCAACCTTCTTAAGAAAACAGCCAGGAGGGGGTGTGACTTGCCAGAGAGATAGAAACATCTTGGTCAAGACCCCTTTGGCACCATGCACCTGTGCTGTTACCCTGTGGGTGACTGTCAAAGTGGGAACAGTGACATGCACCCTTCAAGGATACTCCTTTTTATCTTTACCTAATGGAACACACCAATAATTTCTTCATATGTTGGAAAAGATTTTTGCTTTTTAAGGGATGGCTTTGATAGCTCAAGGATAGAGAGCTCTGTGTGTTTCAAGGAAGGGGATGCCCAGAGAGGATGTGTGCTCAAAGGCTGCTCCCAAGCCCCATAAGGAGATGAGGAAGATGAGGCAGAGTCTCTTAAGACTCATAGATGGTCACATCACCACTTCCCCATCGTGTCAATTACCCGCACCACAGGCTGAGCGTTAACTCAGGCAGCAAGAAGTCCACCCTCCTGGTGCTCCCCACCCTTGCCTGCGTGCTGGACCTACCTGGGAGCTTTTCACCATCCCCTGGGCCTCGAGGCAAGACAGACTGACCTGCCAGGTCTGGGTGCAGCCAGGGCTTTGTGATCGTCAAAATCCTCCCCAGCTGATTCTAACATACAGACAAGCTCCCGAGTCACTACCCCAGTCTCTTCTCTGTCAAGGCTGCCTAAGCCACCACATCCTATTCCCTTTGAGAATTTTTTTTCTTTTTTTCTAACAAACAAGAAAAAAGAAAAGATAAAGCTATTTAAAGATAAGCTATAATCCTAAATTTTAAACTTTTCTCAAGATAAAAGTTCAGGGTCAGAACTTGGTGTGACCTCATCCCTTTGCCCTGCCTCCATAATAAAGATTACAACCCAGTCTAGGAGATTGGAGCACAGAATATATTCCTGAGCAGAGCAGAGTATAAAGGGTACCCCCTTCAAAGAAGGTGAGAAGAAAAGTACATTAAGATGTTTATGGAGGGTGCCTGGGTGGCTCAGTGGGTTAAGCCTCTGCCTTCGGCTCAGGTCATGATCTCAGGGTCCTGGGATCGAGGCCCGCATCGGGCTCTCTGCTCAGCGGGGAGCCTGCTTTCTCCTCTTTCTCTCTATGCCTGCCTCTCTGCATACTGTGATCTCTCTCTCTCTGTTTCAAATAAATAAATAAAATCTTTAAAAAAAAAAAAAAGATGTTTATGGAGAGGGTAAAGAGTCGAAACACCAGCTTCGCTGCCATGGGGATATCCTTCCGAGACCTTTCCTACGTCTCCAACTGCCTGACTTCGCTGGGCTCATCCTTCTCAACTGAGCTCTCCGGCCTTCCTTACAAATTACTCACTCCTAGGCAAGGTCCCTGCTCCTGCTTCCATCCTCCTGCAGTCTCCTGCCTCCAGCTCAGACCACCTCAGTCCCCCACCCTCCACATCAGCTTTCCAGGGGGGCCCTCGCTCTGGAGAGTGTGACCCATAAATACCAGTGAGGCATCAGCCAGCCAGGCAGGTGGGGAAGGAAGGTGTCCTCAGGGTCTCCAGGCTTAGTTCCTGCCCACTTAGCCATCCTGGTACAGGAGGGGCCTGGTGATAAGCAGTTCTGAGCCTGGCCAGTACCCAGACAGACCCCCAGCCCACAGGGTAGACTTGAGAAGGCTGCACAAAGTGGGGGAAACAACAGGCGTGGGGTTCTCATCTCACCTCCTCCCTTAGCTAGCTCCATGACCTAGGGCAAGTAATAGCAACATTATAGAAAGAGCCTCAGTTTTCCCGTCTATAAAGAGGGAATTAATGTTTGACGGTGTATTAGTCCATTTGGGCTGTTGTAACAAAAATACCATAGACTGGGTAGCTTAAACAACAAACATTTACTTCTCTGTCATGCAGGCTGGAAGTCTAAGGTCAAGGTTGCCAGCACATTTGGTGAGGTTCAAAAATGGCCATCTCATCACTGTGTCCTCTCATGGTGGTGAGGCGAGACAGCTAATCTCATTCAAGAAAGCTCTGCCCCCATTACCTAATCACTTCCCAAAGGCCTCACCTCCTAATACCATTATTTTGGGGGTTAGGATTTCAACACTGGGATTTGGGAGGAGACATAAACATTCAGTCCATAACAACCAGACTCCTCACAAACCCTTCTGAAAAGACATGCTCAGAATTCCATTTGAATACAATGTAAATTCTCTAAACATTTAGTTGTGCGTACACCAGACTGACTGCCTGTCTCTGACAGGTGTTGCTGCATATTTCAATGTTGAAATTAGTTTAACAGTATGCCTCTGGAAATCCAGACAAGAAAAAATCTGTCCGGAGAGGCAGGCAGAGAAGAGAGCAAAGAGGTGAGTGACAAGAGTAATAGCATCTAACATTGAGGGAGTTGTCTATGGCAGCTCTTCTGAGAGCTGGGAAGCCTTCAGGGAAGCCTCCAAAAATCCTTGTGAGGTAGACGGGAACTGTTGCCCTCACTTTACAGAGGAGGAATCTAAAGTTCAGAGTGTGTTATGGTCTGAATGTGTACCTCCCCTCAAAACTCACACTGAGATCCTAAACCCAATGCGATGGTAACAGGAGGTGGCACCTTGGGGGAGGTGACGGGGTCACAAAGGTGGAGGCTTCAAGAATGGGATTCAGTGCTCTCCTGAAAGAGAGCTCCCCACCTCCCATCTTGTGAGGGGTCAGTGAAAAGACAGCTGTCTATGAACCAGGAAGTAGGCACTCATCAGACATCGAACATTAAGGCCAGTGTCTTAATCTTGGCCTTCTCAGTCTTCAGAACTGAGAGGAATATACTTGTCATTTATTTTTTAAAAGATTTTATGTATTTACTTGACAAACAGAGATCACAAGTAGGCACAAAAGCAGGCAGAGAGAGAGCGGGGGAAGCAGGCTCCCCACTGAGCAGAGAACCTGATGTGGGGCTTAATCCCAGGACCCTGAGACCATGACCCGAGCTGAAAGCAGAGGCCCAACCCACTGAGCCACCCAGGCGCCCCTATACCTGTCATTTATAAGCCACCTTGCCCATAGTATGGTTACAGCAAGCGGAGACCAAGAGGTAGTCACTCAAGGTCACATGACTAGTGAGTGGCAGAGTTCAGCTTTGGCACTGGACCTGACCTCAAGACCCGGATCTTCAGCTTTCAATGACAGTGTATCTACTTTAACTGTGAAACCATGCTGACTTCCCCATGCCCCGTTACCCGGGCCAAGGAAGCCAGGCACCCCCTTCTCTGTCCTTTCACACTTCTCAACTCGCATTGCTATGGAACTCCTATCTGATGCTGTTATCTTTTTCTTCTGTGTCTATCACCCCCATTAGCTTACGGTCCTCAAGGGCAGGAAAAGAGTATAGCAAGTGCCTCGTAAACTGCTGGTATGTAAAAAACGTTTTCTTAATGCATGAAACAATTAAACTGTGCTAGGTTTCAAAAGACAGGCAGGAATTTACTGGGTAGCGTGAGCAACACTTTTTCAAAAGTAGAGGCGGTACCTTCTTTCATCCTTCTGTCCCCAGAGACTGGCACTTGAGAAATGCGTGATCAACTCTTGGCTGAGGAAACATTGAAATGAATGAAAACATTCAGAGAGATTTAAGACTACACACCTAGTAAAGGTAACCTAGCCAGTGTGAGTGAATCAACTGCAGAGGGCCTGTGGGAACACAGATGTGCTTCTCAAATTATCCGTGGAAAGAGATCAGCTCTTTCGGTTTTCTTTCCAATTCAATATGGACCCACACTTGGATAAAATGCACTAAAAAGTCAACTGCTAGAAAAATGAAATATAAAATGCAAGTCCAACTTTTTATTAGATTCAAGAGATGTAAAGTGATTGTCAAACTGCTATGCAAATGTCCAAACATGTACTTTTCACACGTGAGCTTCCCTAGCTAGAGCTTGTCAGCAAAGAGCTCCGCTGTCTGTAGTCCCAGCTCTGCAGGGCCCTGGTGGGGGGGTGGGGGGGCAGGCGGGAGCAGCAGGAAAGGTGAGCTCCAGTCCTGCTCTCAAATACTAGGGGAGAACAATGTTCACTGAGGGCTTTGTGCTCCACACCTATTAACTCATTTCAATCCCACAACCTATCAGTGTGGTAGGTGCGATTATCACTCCCATTTTAGAGATGGGGAGATGGAGACACACAGAAAATAGATAAATCTTCTATGATTCCAGAACTTGTAGGAAGGCCTTGATCCTGGACAATATGAGCCCTCAACCACTAGACTAGGATGCCTTTGGGAGGCTGCAAGATAGGAAGTGATGAATTCATATTGAAGTTTTAGAAAAATCACCCTGGTGGCAGTGTGAAGGGTAAAGGTCAGTTTGGAAGCCATGGCGAGCACCCAGGTGAGAGAGTGCAGGGAAAAAGCAGGCCTGTGGGCTGGTTCGGAAGTGGATGTGGCGGGCATTGGTGGGAGAAACCAAGCGGCAGGTGGGCAAGGAAGGGAGAGGGGTTCCAAGTGGCTTGGTTAGGAGCCTGGCATTCTGGGCAGAGACGTCTTGACCCAGGTTAGAGAAGGCAGGAAGAAAAGCAGGTTTTGAGGGGAAAATGGTAATACTGGTTTTCAACGTGAATTTTAAGAGCCTAAGATAAAGACAATCTGCAGGTACATCTTGGGGAAAATTCTAGAGATTGTGATCTTAGGATAGTTCATTGAATTCAGGTATAGCTACTACTTAGACTCCAGGTCTGCTGAACCTTCTCTTTTACTCCTTCTCTCTTTTCCCCTTTGTCCTGCTTGCCCTTAAAATAGTTTAAAAAAAACCCAGAAATTTGCCAATGGTAAACGTATCTCCCTTTTGAAAATCACACAGAGTATGTAAAAGGGTTCCAGTCACCAATTCCAGTTGATAGGGGGAGAAGGGAGAGCCACACCACAAAGCAATTCTCCACACCAGCTGGGTGTCCCACAACTCAACTCAATTCTGACACTATGTACCTGCAGAGACAGCACTAGATTCCACAGGTTAAGGGTTCAGTCCTACAAGACTGCCAGCCCCTTCAGACCCAAGTCTCAAGCCCAAGTAGCACCTGCATTTCTGAAACACAGACTACAGATCCAAGGTTTCCATGACATTTCCCTTGTGTTTGGTTCATTTGTAAGGTTGCTCAGAGAACTCAACTCATTTTCTTTACTACATTCCTGGCCCATTGTACGAGGCTCTCTCTCAGGATGGAAGAGATGCATAGGGAAAGGTGTGGGGAATGGGCGCTGAGCTCCCCAGGTGTGTGCTCCATGCCCTGCATCTCCAGGCGTTTGCCAACCAGAAGCTTTTCCTAACCTCCTCTTTTTGGGTTTTTATGGTGGCTTCATTACATAGACACAATTGATTAAATCACTGACCACTGGTGACCCATTCAAACTCCAGCCCTTCTTCCCTCCTGGGAGGTCAGAGGGGTGGGACTGAAAGTTCCAATTTTCTAACCAGGAGTTTAGTTCCCCTGGTAACCAGCCCCCACCCTCCGGTGGGGCTCAAAAGCCACCTCGTTAACATAACAAAAGAATGTTTAGCACTCCCATCCCTTAAAAAATTCCGAGAGTTTTAGGAAAGGGATGAACCATGTATATACTTCTCATTAGAAATCACAGTATTGTTTACCGCTGTATCCCCAGAGTAGCTAACGGACAGACACATGTTGAATGAGAAAGGATCATTTTTGTCCTCATTAAAAACCGTAAAAAGGATGAAGAGACAGGACCTCAATGATCTAAAACATTAATAACAAAGAAATATCTGAGTACAAGACAGACATGTCACAGGGCAATGTCTATCCCTCCAGCCCCTAAACCTGGTGGACACCACTCCCCGCTGCACTTTCCACAGGGTACCACCAGGGACTTCGGGACGGGTAACATGGTACCATGGAGAGCACGGACTTCAGCCCAAGCAAGATGCCACTACTACTAGCTCTTAAGCAATATTCAACCTCTCCGAACTTGCTTCCTCACCTGTAAAGGTCGCTGGTATCAACTACCTCAGAAAGCTACTTCAAGGTGAGAATAGGTGTATGCAAAGCTCCTAGCTAGCACAGCCTCATGGTCATCAAATTAACTGCTGGAACACTATTTCCTCCCAATCAGCACCAAATGCACTTAACTGTGAATGACTTCCACCGAAATTAAAGATAATAGGTTTAATGCGAGCAGTATGATCCTGATATTAATTATAATAACAATCCTTAATACCTGAGCACTTACTATTAACACACTGAATGTTTATATACATCAGTAGCTCCTTTAGTCCTAAGCTAAAGATAGTATTTGATTAATTCTAAGAAGCATATTCTATTCACATCCCTGATACTGGGATGACTCTTTGAGTAGGGAAAATGGTCTCCCAGAGCTGCCTATGTCCTAATCCCTGGAACCTGTGACTATATTATATTACATGGAAAAAGAGACTGCACAGCTATAATTAAGGTTACAAACCTTAATATGGGGGTGGGGTACAGTCTGGATTATCCAAGTAGACCCAAATGAATCAAATGATCCCTTAAAAACAGAACTTTCTCTGGCTGGAGGCAAAGACAGCAGAAGGAGACCTTAAAGAGATTTCAGGCATGAGAAGGACTTGTTGTTGGTTCTGAGATGTAGGGTCCAAGTACAAGGACCAGAGAGAGGTCTCTAAGAGCTGAGGGTGGCCCCCAGCAGACAACCAGGAACAAGGCTGGGACCTCAGCCTGACAACTGCCAGGAACTGGAGTCTACCAACAACCTCAATGATCTTACGAATGGATCCTTCCCAGAGCCCCCACTAAGATGTAGGACTTGTAAAGCCCAGAGCAACCAACCAAACCCATGCAACTTTGACCTACAGAACTGTGAGGTAATACGCATGTGCTGTTTTAAGCTGTTAAATTTGTAGTACTCTATTATTGACAGCCATAGAAAACTAATAAAGTCTTAAGGCTGATGAGGGTTGCCATGGGTTAGAGTTGAATCAACAGCAATATTTTTCTTATTGGCACACAGAATAATGGCATGTCCCATAACTGATGGCCTCTTGAATTTGTTGTTATTATCTCTATGTTGCAAATAGGCAAACAGAGACTCTAAGAAGTCAGATGAATTGTCCAGGTGATTCAAACCACAAGCCTGAGCCCTAAACCATCACACATACTATAAGAGAGCACCTGATGGTGAAAATCCTGCTGAAAGACCAGGCCAGGAATAGCTAACATGACATGCCCCCCATGCCAGGCCCACGTCTGACAGGCATCCCTATCGCATGCGGGTGACTGCCAAGACCCAGCCAGGTCCAGAAGTTACCTACCCTCCAGCATTTATTCACCTACCGTGGTTGGAGCACCTCAAGGTACTAGGCAACCTTCTAGGTACTGGGGACAGAACAGCAGACCAAGAGCCTGTCTATGAGCTGATACTGCAGTGGGGGAGGCCAACACTATAGCAACAGAAAGAAGTAGTAGAAGGAAAACTAAAAAGCATCCAGAGAACTGAAAATCCTCCTTCATAAATTAGGATCATCGACACATTCAGACAGTGGAAAGGGGTCACTGGGCCCTGGAGCATCAGGTCCTCCTTTCTGAGCTTTGATGGGCCTCTACGACATGTGCGAGCTCCAGGAAGGACAGTTTGTCGCTGATGTGGGGTTGGTTTAGCTTTTCTTCTCTTTTTTTCTTCTTCTTCTTCTTCTTTTTTTTGTTTTTGATAGAGCTATAGGCTAACTTTATACAGGACTGCCTCATATGAATTTCTAAAAGCAAACCAAAAAAACCAGTCATCTTTTTTGCTAAACCACAATTTCTCTTTTGACGGATTTCATTTTTAAAAAGATGAAGATTAATTTTATGTGAACCTATCCTTCCCAGAGCTGACAGAAAGAGCCTGTCAAGAAGAAAGACGATTCTGGGCAACTCCAGTCCCACACCTCTTGTTGAATCCTGAACCCCGACTGGTCTACTCACATTGCACTTTTTCTTTCCTCTCTTTCACTCTGGCCACAGAATAGAACAGCTCCCTGATGCTGAAGTCAAACGGAGAACAGGAGCCTCAATTCAGTGGGTAAACAAACAAACAAAAAATGCAGCACTTAGAGCCTTTCAGGAGATACACATCAACAGAAACCTCTAGATTTCCTAAAAGATCTTGCAGGAAATGCCACTGGAATTTATACGTTCTCAATCTCTTCTCTTGTTTTTGTTTGAGAGGGAGAAATTCTAGACTAGAAGATCATCCTCATTATGGTTTTGGAGAAGCCCCAGTTTAATAATACCATTAGCCCAAAACTATTTATAAATCAGACATTAGCAACTGGCATAAAACCCTACTTTCCACTTCTCTCAATTTTGCACTGACAATTTGGCAGCCCCCTCGACCCTGAGGCCCAAAAGAGCCACCGCATTCTTACGTCTGTATTTAAGAGATTCTGACAGCAATGTAGGCAAAAGGCTTGTTTCCGGAGGAAAGGTCAATAAATGCCCACAGAAGGATGAACAGGCTCAGAGAGCATACAGGTAGAAAGGCACGAATGGCCCCAAACCTCCACTTCACTCATTGTTTGAAGAACTTAAACAACTCCACGTTACCGTTTCTCCCCAACCAGATTAGCAAAAATAGAAAGAGCTGGCACACTTCTTGCTGGTGGGGCTGTGGGGAATAAGGCCATCCAGTGCGTTTGCCAGTAAGAAGGCAAAATGAGTCAACCCTTCTTTGATTCGGCAGTCTCACTTCTGGGAATCAGTCCTGTAGGTACAGCTGCACAAAGGCAAAAGGACCTATTACACCTTTGTTTGTTGCAGCCCTGTTTGTAACAGCAGAAGACTGGCAACAATCCGAAAGTCTGGCAAAGGGGATTGGTTGAATAAACTATGGTGCGCCCACGGAGTGACAAAATAATGTACAGCTGGAGAGAGACAGAGATCTCCGTGTGCTGATGGAGATCTCCAGGACCTACTACTACTACTACACACACCCACACGCGCGCGCTCGCACACACACACACGCACACACATACATACATATATTATTTGCTACATTTACCAGTTGCACCCTGTAGAGTGTGGGAAAGACTTAGATGGGGAAGGGGTGGAGCAAGGTTTCTCTGGGTTTACCTTTACATATGATGAGGGCTTGGGGGACCACATAATATAAATACACGACCTATTAAAAAAATGAAGAGGGGCGCCTGGCTGGCTCAGTCAGTAGAGCATGTAACTCCTGGTCTCACGATCATGGGCTCAAGCTCCACACTGGGTGTAAAGCTCACTGAACAAAACAAAACTGAAGAGGTTGTACAGCCATTTTTCACGGGAGTATGAAGAAGAGGACAGGACCAGCCTGGAAGTCGCCTGTCTAAGGAGGGGTTCGGCTCAGAAGGGGTCTGGGAGATCTGCACAGAGGCGGGTGAGTTCTCACAGAGACATCCGTGAATTCGCGAAACCTCAGTCCAGAGCTCAGGTGAGCCCAGCGAGGCTGGAGAGCTCGATTTCTGCCCGGTTCTACATCACCTGCTGGGCAGGGTGCAGGGCGTCCCTGAGGCCCCTGACTTTTACTGCAGCCAGAAGAAAGTCAGAGACCTGCAGGCAAATGGGAGGCAAAGACAGAAATGTTAAGATTACCTCCCAGGCAACACGCCAGGGGCATTTATTTGCTTTCTCAATTTGGACAGGAATGGCTGAAGCATTCTGCTCATCAGATATTTATGAAAAAAAAAAAAAAAAAGAGGGCAAAGCATGTACCAGGATATTCCACTTAATTCAACAGAGAGATAGTACTGAAAAGTTGAGCTTCCTGGCATTTTGTAAAATCAAACCATAATTATAAATGCAATAGGTGAATCTGCTATTTCAAGAAATTCAGTAGGGAATCCTGCTATTTCTGCTTTGGGAATCTGAGTTTGCCTAAAGAAAGCTGCACTTAACCAAGATAAAATGCAACAGGCATTTAGGTTTCTGTACCTGTGAGCTTTTCTTGCCCCGTATGTTCTGCCATCCCTGCATGAAGGTGCGGAGGGCCAAAGTCCTAAGTACAAACCAGCGCTCCTATCCTCAGAACCCCTGTCTTAGCAGTTTGATCAATCCAACGTGACTGGTCCTACCTGCTGTGTGATTGCCTCTCCAGAGAGCCGCCAGGAAGAGGAAGTTAATTCTGAGAGTAGGCTTTTTAGAAAGGATCAACTCAAAAGAGAAAGTATGCAAGAAGTGCCAGCTGGCACTGAGGGGGCACAGACAAACTCCCTTTCTTAGTTTTTGGTAGCTTTAGCAATAAGGCTCTCCTCCTCTTACCATAGCTAGAAAAATCATTCCGTATGAGAAGCAGTTGCTCACAGGGCAGTTCCAAAGGCTCCTGTAGCCACTGCTCAGCCCCGTCCCAGGGGAAGGGCCCAGGCTGGTCAATAAACCACACAAATCCCTTTGCACATTCCCAGGAGTCACCAATGTATTCATCAGACTATAAAAGGGGTGCAGGGACCCCAGCATGTATCAGGCAACACTGAGCATGTTGCTGGTGTTCGACTAACAGTAAACAATGTCAACAGCCCCAAAGCACTGGTCTTTACCTGCCTTTTAGGAAATGACAAATGGAAGAGGAAGAAACCCATCCCAGGGCATGTGTGCCCCTGAACGTGCATTTCCTAGTACATACAATCAATTTTACTGATTCGATTAAAAAACAAAGAACACTGGCCCACGCACTTCACGGACACACACTACAGAGAATGTGATTTTATTGTTTCATTCCCCTGGCACTTATTAAACACCTACTATGTGCCAGACTCTGCCGGCTCACGGCAGCTCGAGTTTATTGTGGCTGCAGAGGCCTGTGAGAAGCAGAACTATGCCAGCCACGTTGTGCCCTTGTGTGAGTTAGAAGAAAGCAACCCTTCCGAGTGCACCTAGCCTTGCGGACTCAATGGCATCAAAAAGAAGTCCTCCCTCCTGGAAGAGTCAGTTCTAGCCTAGGGCATGGGGTTTTTGGAGCAGATCTGAGCCCCTACTTGTTTCTTTGGCCAGGTACTCTTGTGCAGTGAACAACCTGTACAACAGTTCAAGGCAGCCCTGTCAAGAACTCACAATTCAATCCTTCTGCTACTTGGCCAGGCATCCGACTCTCCCCTGACAACTTGTCTGAACAGCCAATCATGACATTATACACCCGAAACCCCGTGGTCTCACGTGCAGGCCATGCTCTAATAATTCAAAAGGTTTCAGTAGTCTGGGTACAGGCCAGGGATCAAGTCGGCTGGCTTCAACACTTTCCAATTTGCCTGAGATTCAGGTTGAATAAACCCAGTGTGATGGTTTTACAGCAACAAAGTCCTCACTGAGCCTCAATAAAATCCAAGCAGCTTTTGGATTTTGATTCCTCTTTCCGTCCTTAGATTTATTTAGCCCAAGTTGATAGATAAATTGTGTTGCTCCTCTGTAATAATTTTTTCTGTGAAAAGCAGACAAAAATTGAGGTCCGCACAAGCTTGGGGTCTTAGTCAAAGGGTCCTGGTGAGAGCTAGGGTTTAAGGTTCAGTGCTCTGGGACGTTTTGGCCCATAGTATATGCAGCTCAATAAAAGCCTAATTATTCTCTATCGGTAAAGTTATGATTCCATCCCCAAGGGGTTTGTGCAGTTTGCACACAGCCATTCACGATGAACTCCCTGTACAGAGATATAAGTACAGAGGTAATGGTTGATTCATAGCCCACACCAGTGAACATTTATAAGGATGACACCCAAGTTAAACCAGAACCTACATGACTCTCTTTGGTCAACCAAAGGGGGTCCTATGTCAGTTACGTGACATGGACTGCAAGGAGAATGATCACCTCTTCTGTAAGAAAGCCAAGTCTCTGCTAATAATCAACGAATGTGAAAAACTACAAAAGATTCTTAGCAACTGGTTCACAAGCAGACCTAAAAGAAGTTCTTCTTTTAGCTACTAATTCTCCAGCAGAATTGAAAGTACCAAAAGTCTTAACCCATCTGCAACACACTGGTTTTTATACAGTAAGCTTCTGAAATGCAGACCCATTAAAAGAAGACAGAAACTCTCCTTGTCAGAGGATAGCAACCAGACGCTCACACTAAGCACTTTTATGGTACCCCATAAAGTCTGACATGATAAACCCAACATTTAAGTGACACTAGAAATGATTTTTAAGACTAGGCAATAAATGGAAAAATCCAGCTACAAGTAACCTTCAGTCAAATCACTCCACTCTACCCTAGATCCAAGTCACTTGCTCACTGCTGTTCCTGAGAGAGGCACAGTGGGGAGGGCAGGACTGGTTGGTATTAGGTGGTTCTAGAACAGCACACAGCAGGCCAGTTCCCTCCTCTGTATTCTCAAGGCCTCTCTGGGAGAGGCCGACTTCACAGATCACTTCATGCCTGCTGGGTCTGTGAGGCAATTCTGGAAGCTTAGACTTCTCTGATTGAAGAGGGCTAAGCCTGATGGAAAGGCAGTGATAATGCTCCTCAGGTCAGGGTCAGCACACCCCTCAAGAGTCCTCTACCCATCTTTCTCTTAATTTGATCTACAGTTTCTAAATGGAGCCGCCACTCCCTTCCCCCCAGCCCCTTTCGTGGGATACACCTCCAGGCCAGCTTCAGCAGAGCCTGCACAGTCCACAGGACATGGAGTCGGAATCACGCTGGGTCCAGTTCTGGTCTTGCCCCTGAGGGCCCCCCACGTCCAACTTCCTCATCTGGACTGTTGTGAGGACTGAGTGAGATCATAAATGTGAAGGGCTTATATTGGGGCCCAGGACAGGGAACAGCTCAATACATGGAAGCACATACTTGCACTAGAAGTACTTTTTTTTAATCTGTCAAACTTTCCTGTTAAACTGAGTGTACTGATGTCTTCCTTGGGACTGTGGAGGAGGACCTGACAGCTGAAGGGGGTGTGTGCACGCAGCTTGTCAATGCAGGATCTAGACCTGAGAAGTGACCATTTCCATAAAGTCAAGCTTGGTAGATGTGGTCCATATGCAAAGCTTAATTCCACACATTTCTTAAGATGAACCTCCAGAGGCCTCTGGGTGGCTCAGTCGGTTAAGTGGCCTGCCCACTCTGGATTTTCAGCTCAGGTTCTGGGATCCAGGACCGGCCCTGCGTTGGGCTCTGCACTCAGCAGGGAGTAGATTCAGGATTTTCTTTCCCTCTGTCCCTCCCACCCCCCATTCTCTTGCTCTCTCTCCAGTAAATCAATCTTTAAGAAAAAAAAAAAAAAAAAAGATAAACCTACAAACTTCTGAAAGGGCCTCTCTTTTACTGCTAAACATTTCTCACTACGAAGGTTTTGACATTTAAGGACCTTCAACTGCTATGCCATCCAGTATTTTTTTCTAAAACAAAATCCTGCTATTTGTAGCTAATAAGCCAGAGTTTTTACTGAGTAACTGTTACACAAGGAGACTATATATATACATATATATTTTTTTTTTCATTCACTGGGGAAACTGGATACAAAAAAGGGAAAGCCCCAGAATCCCACCATCCACTGGTCTGTATTTTCTTCTAGAATTTCCTTCATCTGCATAAATTTTTTTGACCTAGCTATAATTGTTAATAATGCACTGTAACTGTGCACACTGCCCTTCCCCTATGTAACCTACCATAACACAGAACTTCATGGATTAGTGTTTTATTTTTTTTAAGTTTCTAATAAAAAAGAAAAATGGGATTGAGATCTAGAATTAATTTGTTGAACAAATTAATGTAGCAATCCATTTCACATTTAAGAAATGCAATGATAATTATCTAGTTATGTTCTCTTACTTTGTAAGCATTGTCTGGCAGGACTTTTTAAATTACTGAACTTTTTGAGATTTAGGGGAAACATTAAAATTTCCTATAGTTGTCTTCCTTGTTACAAAAGTAATGCATGCTCATTATATAACATTTAGAAAGAGAAAAATCTCAGGAAGGAATAATTTAACATTAATATTTGCTGAACAGAGACCACGTGCCAGTCACTGTTCTAAATGCTTTAGGTAGATTAACTCATTTATCCCTCACAATACCTTGTGGAAGCAGATAGATATGAAGCAACTTGCCCACACTTTCACACACCTAGAAGCATAAGACAGGAATCCAGCACTATGCTATGATGTTCTAGGAGTGAAAAGATTCGGTAATTTATTCAATCAAGTCCTTCACTGCTTCAGCATATAATGTCATAGGCAAGAAATAATTCATAATAACACTGTACCCTTTACAATTATTTAAAAAACAATTATTTTTTTTAAAAAACACTGTACCCTTTACAATTTTTAAATAAAGTGCCATTTCTGTATCTCTCTGGGGCAATCAGTAAAACAGGAAGTCATGCATTAAAGGAACTACCATTCCAATCAGTCCAATCACAGGTACCTGATATGCATTAAGGAAGAAACAACAGGTGCTTAAAAGAATTAGGCTTAAAGAGAGAAGCATTTTTTAAATTTTGCAGTTGATTCAGTAATGTGATGAGGAGAGTCCTTGAATCAGCTAAACACTCATTCTCACAAAAGTTTACAACTAGTCACAACACTTTAATAAAATGTTTACAAAATGCTCCCAATCAGTCCTAAATGTTTCTGATGGCTTATCTGTTGGCACTGAACATCAGTACATGAAAAATAAATGGAAACCTTTGGGTCACATTTTTTCATACTTTAATTAAAAATCATACTTAGTTAAAGATAAGTATGTCTGTTCCTGGTTTAATTTCCTACCCAGGCTAATAAACACAACTTTTAAAAATATAAACTCTCTTTAAATTTAAAATACGATCAATGAAATGTTTCTAACTGCCTGGATCTAAAAATATTATATAACTATAATTTCAGCACTAAAAGCATATTAAAGCAATTGATTCATCTATCATACTTATTCATACCACTGTGGTAGAAACATGGCACACATGTTTAGATAGATAGATAGATAGCTCTACCTATAGGATCAGGTATCTTCTTTGGAATTCAAAATAGCTCTATCTAGCGTTTCCAGAAGGCTTAAACTGCCATCTCGTAATTTATCCAATAGCCTGCTGCTAGCTTAAGCTAGAGAAGTAAAATATCTAAACATTAATTGTGTGTTAAATGCCGTCAAAGTGCTTTACAAAGATTGTTTCACATATTCTCATAATAATCCTTGAGATAGAGACCACTATCATCCACATTTTACCAATCAGGCTGAAAAGATTAAATAACTAATACTCCCATCCAGGTCTATCCACATCCAAACTCATACTTCAAACCACTGTTAAAATGGTTTCTCTTCCAAATCAGGCCTCAGAAAAATCTGACTTCCACAACTTACCTCCCTAAATTAAGCTTAAACTGACATACAAAACTTAAAACAAAAAACACCCTATACAAATCTGACCATTTATCCAGCAATGAACAATGTGATTCTACATTTGAAATTTTTAATTTCTTGTCTCAGAGAGGTTTACAACAGAAAAAAAAAATTAATCTGGCATTAGGGAACCACTTCCTCAAGTGTTTTGGCTATGAAGCTCTCTGGTATCACAACTTGACAACCACCCATGTCCTTCAACAAGGGAGGACAAGCAGCAGCCCAACACCACCAATCTCACCGTTAGAGAGCTGATCTGTCTAATGAGACTGGAGCTTGCTATACAGAAAGACTTAAGGTATTAATCTTAGTCTCTTGTGAAACAGTTTCTCATTTTTACGTATTTCTACACAAATTCAAATGCTGTCAGGGATCAAGACCTAGTGAATGACCTGGGTTAAACACAGTAAAAATGCGACCACATTTTTATAAGGTCTAAACACGTAGTGGTTAGACTGCTCAGCATTTTCTGGACTTAAATTAGGGTTTTATGGTGCTAGTTAACTGTTAGGGAAGCAAAGGGACTAAACATTTGATCCCAGAGTCCTTTTACCACTGAAAGAGTCTGTAAAATGTTTGATTACTTTTAAAAATTACGTGTGTGAATCATGTTTGTTTACTGAAAAAAGAGGTTTGTTAATACATACAATTTAGCCTTAAAAAAAAAAAAAAGCTGTTCACCTGAATGTGATTGTTTTGGCAATAGTAAAACCCAACCCCATCATTCTTGCGTTGCCTGCCTTCCTGGTTCTCCTAGGTGAGGGCCGCCATCCTGCCATGATTTACAGGGAAAGCTGAGAAGCACCAGCAATGGTGCACTGTGGTGACTACCACTTTAAAAACAAAGCCGAACTCCGCTTTTAAAGCAGCGAACACACAGACCCTGACTCTGACAACACCCAAAAGATTCATTATAGACAGTCCATTCAGACGAAGCTACAACAGCCCCAGGAAATATAAACAGTGTCCGCAAAGACAGCAGGGGAGGAAAGGAAGTAACTGATGGGAAGGAAGCTAATCATGTGAAGTTTGTCCAACTCCACAAGGTCTAATAAATTCCCGGTTTCTTTCCACTCAGAGCAGCCATTAAACGTGCCCCGACACGTGGGCGCAGGGGACCTCCCTTCTCTCCGGTTTTTGCCCATTTCCTTCTCTATAACCTTGTTTGTATACAACCACGCCCGGTCAAGGGTGACTACGAGATAAAAGGCCTCATCAGTTTCTTCTCTTGGATTCCCAGCTGTCCAAAGTTTAACTCCACGGCGGTGATTTAACGAGTTCTTCTGTGCAAGTTATGAATGGCTTCAGTTTACAAGACACAAACATAAGGCGAGGGACAAGTGTCAGACGCCTTTAGTGGCAGTGTTTTAAAGTGTTTTCAAATTAGTTTTCATTGATCTGCCTTGGCTAAAATTAAGGGGGGGAGGGGGGAAGTCACCCTGATCCATGTAATAAGGGTCCCGACAATGCTTTAAAAAAAAATTTTTTTTTTCAAGCAAGGCTCTCGTCTGAGCCTCGACCTCCCCATACCACCTGGCAAATACAGTCTCGACCCATTCACTGCTGAGGGTCGCTCGCGGGACGTGTGACCTGGGCTCTCCTCTTTGACCCGCTACTTCCCCGCCAGACCCAGCAGCGAGCGGGTTCCAGGGCTGCTCGCCCGCCCGCTAGTCCCAAGAAAGAGCGGAAGAAAGTAGGGAAGAGGGGCGTGGCGCCCCGGTCGCCCCCAGATGCCTGCCCGCCTCCAGAGCCTGGCACCACCGCAAGGAAGGGCTGGGCACACCGGAGCCTCCCAACCCCAAACGGGCGCGGGGCGCACGGCCGCGGGCGAGCTGCTAGACCTTTCCTGCCGCTCCCGCCCCCATCCCAGCGCCCGCGCCCCCAGCCCTAGCCCCACAGGGCCCCCGCTTTCCCCGGCCTCCGCCCGTCGAGGGCGAGCGCGCAGTCCGCCTCCAAGTCTCGGCGTCCCTCGCCCTCCCTCCCCCATCCCCTTCTCCGGCGCCCAGTGCCCCAACCAGTCCCCGCCCTCCGGGACACTCTTCCCTCCCTCCTTCCTTCCTTCCTTCCTCCCTCCATCTCGCTTCCTAACACCGGGAACTCGGAGGCGGCCCCCGAACTGGCCGGCCGACGCCCCGCGCTGCGCCCCTGTGTCCGCGGGGAGCAGACTCGCCACCTGCGCCCGCCGCTCGTGCCCACTCGCCTGCCGGTGCGCTCCCCCCGCCGCCGCCGCCGCCGCCGCCGCCGGGGACTCGGTCTCTAAGGGCTCCTGGAGACAGCTCCGACCTCTCCTCCGCCTCCCGCTCCTCCGGGCGCCGGCTCCGCCTCGCTCGGGGTAGGCGGGGCGGCCAGACCGACGGGCGGGGCGGCGGCGGCCGGGACTCCTTCCTCCGACCCTGGCCCTCCCACCCGCCCAGGCACCCGGGCTGTTCTGGGCTTAGGCCGCCGAATCCGTGTCGTGTCCCGCCCGCCAAAGGGGAGAGGTCGGGAGCTGTAGAGCTCCACAAACGTCTGACCGCCTTGGCCGTCCCCATTTTCCCTTCCCCAAACTCATGGACGCCCTGGAGTTCAAGGACGCTGGGGTCCCCCACTTCATAGGACCCTCCACCTGGCAGCTCTGACTCCTCCAAAGCTTCCTTCGCGTGCGAACGCCTCGCTAACCCCTATGCCAACCGTCCCCTGGGCCGCGAGTGTGAGCGCTGCCAACCCCCTACACAAAAGTTAGGCTCTGCTCCAGGAATTTCTTAAGAAAACAGTCACAGTAAAATTTAAAGGGCCCTGGGGCCATGGGGAGATTTTGTTTCCCAGAAAATGGAGATAGAACTGCGGATTGTTCAATTTGAAGTGCATGCGCCCATCAGGAGCTTCTCCACTTCTCCCCCCATGAAATTTGCACTTCCAAATGCCCCATACCTGGCAGAGTTCTGCATAACGAATTAATTGGATTTGGTTGGTCCTTTCTGAATGGATTCAGGGTCAGGTAGTCTGAAGAGTCTCTGTTTACACAGAGTTCGAACTATTCATACAAACAGTCATTCAAGGAACATTCACTTAGCACTTGCTGCGTGCTAAGCATCGTGCTAAAGGTGATGGAGAGACACAAAGATGATCAGACGAGGCGCTCACCCTCCAAAAGTCCAGAAAGAGTCAAAAAGGCGGATGTACAAGAAATCCTACCACTCAGCAGACTTCTCGCTTATCCCCAGGTATCTGTTTTCTTGTTTGACAGGGTGAAGACAAAAGAGAAGGTGAGGCCAAAGTAGGTCACTTGGAACCAGTGTGGGTAGAGTCCATGCTTGAAATGGAGTCTGGTGGTATTGGTGCAGGATGTCTGTGTGTTGAATTTCACCAACTGAAGGGAAGTGAAGCCCAGGGAAATTTTGCAGCCAAGGACTACGGTTAGGGCATGATCTTTACTCTTACTTTCCTCCCGACCTCCTACTCGGGTATCGTTCCTAGTGAAACCACTGGACCAGGATGCAAAAGGCATACTGTAGGTAGAGGCAGTGATTGGATGCCTTGCCCCGGGAGTGTGGGAGTGTGGTAAGCGACAAGTGCATTTCATTGAGTATCCGTGCTCAGCTGCCGGATTTGTTTTGCCTATACAAGGGACAGCCAGAAGTGCCTGGAATTAGAGTTCCTCTGCCCCACCCCACCCTTTAACCAGTGATTGAGAATGCATGTATAAATACTGCCGTCCTGGTCCCTTAGCCTCCAGTTGGGACAACTCCAGTGTGGCTCTCTGCTGTCTACGGAGCTCCCTATGAGACTGGGCCAAATTCCCTCCCTTCTGCTTCGGGATTTTGCTTGATATCACATTCTTTTGCTTGCCCTTCTTACCCCTCTAGGTCCTACATCCCCTACCAGTGTTTCTTAGAAACATATTCTAATCAGGACCAACTATGTGATTTGCAGGGCCCCATGCAAGATATAGAAAAATGTTCCTAACTTATCAAGAATTTCAAGCTGGCAACAACAGAGTATTAGACCAAGTATATGGGGTCCCACGTTTCTGCACAGATGTGCATGACTCTAAGATGTCACATCAGTGAAGTTGGTCTGGATGTTAATAAAATCACTTTTACTTGAGTCCTCATCGCAAAGTCTACGTCTGGAAAATCCCCAGCTAAGATAACAACTGTTAAAGTAAAAAACCAGCCCATCCTGTGCAAGCATAATCACCTTATAGAATACACTAGTAGTGGGCATCCCCCAGCTTAGGAGGCTGTCCCTGGTAGGAAAAGGGCTTAAGTTAAGTTGTATGTAACAGGAGCTTTAGTCATCAAAAGAGGGGAAACAGCTGAGAATGGCTTAGGCTCATAAGATGATGTGGCAGGAGGATGGGGTTTTAGTCCCATTCTGAGCCTATGCCCGAAGTGTTAATTCGGGTGGTGTTTTAGATGGAGTTACCTAGAAACACCTTACTTGAAGTTTAATTGGCAAGTAGTTAAAAAGTGACACCTCACTTGTAAGGAAGTGAGGTTGGCAGGATTGAGCAGAGGGAGAAGCTGCCTGTCAATGTGGTTATAGCTGGGCCTAGAGCCCAGAGGGTACTGGAGTTGTGTGGCTCTTCAGAATTAAACCAGATTGAGTCCTGGGAAGTGGGCCTCTGTAATCTTCTCCACATCTGGCATTCCTGGGAAGAGGTATATCCATAGGCAGAGCAGTTCCTTGAGGGCAACGCCTGCTGATGGACACAGCTGGGAATGGTCAGGAACAGATGTGTCAGCGCTGAGCAGAGGATCTGGGAGAAACTCCATAGTATCACTCTGGTAGATGATCTCTGAGATCTCACTTGGGCTTAGAGTCAGTCATAACAGGAATGCACAGCCCAGCCCAGGAGGGCCTGACCCTCGGTCTTCTGGGCAGCCCCTGGACAATTTTTGATTGCATTTCACCTTTCTCGTACTATATGCCTATTTAATCTCCCGTTTTTCCCCTTCAGACTTTTAATTTTTAATTTTTTTTAAGATTTATTTATTTATTTTAGAGAGAGCGAGAGCGAGAGAGAGAGAGAGAGAGCGAGCAGCAGGGAGGGGCAGAGGGAGTCAGAGAGAGAAACTCAAGCATACTCCATGCTGAGTGCAGAGCCTAACACGGGTCTCAATCTCATGACCCTGAGAAACCAAAAGTCAGTTGCTTAACCAACTGTGGCACCCAGGTGCCACTTAATTTTTATTTTAAGTAGGCTCCACCCACCATGGGGCTTGAACTCAAGACCCTGAGGTTAGGAGTCACACACTCAACCTACTGAGCCAGCCAGGCACCCCTCCTTCAAAAAAACCTCTTTTTTCCTCCCTTACGTTCTGGCCCAATTATTTTCTACCCCTCCAATGGCACTAGAGACAAATAAATACAAATAAATGAACCAATTGCCCAAGAGTAGCAGTGTAGTAATGTAAAATATACATTATGAGATGAAGCCTTTGGGATCAAGTCCTGACTTTGCCACTAACAAACTGTGTGAATTTGGGGCACTTAACCTTACTGGGCATTTGCTTCTCTTTAAAATAAAGCAATTTAAAAAAAATTTTAAATAAAGCAATTTTAACAAAAATAAAAATAAAATAAAATAGATTGTAAGAGAATGGTCTCTAAGGTTCCAATTCTATGGAAGTTAATTTTTTTTAGAAGACATGATTTTCTCATAGGGCACCTGGGTGGCTCACTTGACAGACTCTTGGACTCTTGGTTTCCCTCAGGTCAATATCTCAGGGTCCTGGGATCGAGCCGCCCTTGAGCTCCATCTCAGTGCAGAGTCTGCTTGTCCATCTCCCTCTCTCTCCCTACCCCCCGCCACACACAGCCACTGGAAAGGCACACTTTCTCTCTCTCTCTCAAATAAATAAATAAAATCTTTTTAAAAAGAGAGGTGGTTTTCTCTGCTATATAATCTCTCATGAAGCAAGCAAATGTTTTTATAACTCAGAACAACTGATTTTTAAAATAAGTTACAATTCACAGGTGAAGCACTACTTCTATGAACTTCTATTTAATATTCAGTAACAACACCCTAACAAAAGCATCAGTCAGAAAGAGATGGGTGAGGAAAGATGGAAAAAAAAAATGGGGCAAATGGGTCAGTCTGTGAATGATGAGGTCTCCACAGACTTTGGAACAGTTTTTCTGGAATATTAGATTTGCTCCCTAAGAATTTTATTTCTCCTGTTACACATGGCCACACTCTGCCTGAACCTGCCCTAGAAGTTATGGAGAGCTACCTCCTTTTGAATAGGTTACCTGGGTAAGTGTTTCACAAACAGGTTTTTCTGCTCAGTCAGAAGCTGCCATCTTCCCATGTAGAAGGTAGGTTAGGGAGAAGCACCCACAGTCTTGGAAATTCCCAAGTAATGTGTTGAAACATGTATGGCCACAGGCAGGAGCTATGACCAAAACTGTGGGTACAGATCAGTAGGCAATTCAACACAGTTCCATCCTCAAGTGGGTGGAAGCCTTCGGAGGCCTGGGTGGGAGTGGCCCAAAGTTGAGGCAATAACTTCTGTTAGTTGTTACTAACTCAAAATGAGCTTTCTGGCTTATGATAGCATTAGGCCCTCTAGCTCGGGAAAGTGGAAGTCTTAAGACACTGTTGCCTAGGATTCAACTACCTAGGCTCAAAAGTTAGCAAAATTCCCATCAGTGGAGGGTTTCAACCAGTGGGCCACTAGGAAATGGAGATGCAGAGGCTATGGGGGAACCAACCCAAATGTCCAGGACTGGACTTTAATACATGACTTTTCAATTGATATAGGACTTTTCAATCGATATATTGATATCAGGACAATGGTACAGGACTTCTTTCTAAAGTTCCCTGTGGAAAGATGTAGATCTAAATATGTTCATATAAGAAGATGCCCTGAACATATTTTTGAGCATAGAAAGCAGGTTATAGAAGAACATGCATAGAATTTCCCACTCACATACAAAGAAGAGCGCACACACACACACACACACACGCGCGCGCATCCAAATCAGTGCATCTGCAATGATGTTTGCCAAAATGTTAACAGGAATTTCTTTCTCAGGGTAGTGGAATTTCAGGTAAACTATGTTTTAATACTGCATACATATTCATTCATTCATTCTTTTTTTTTTTTTAACAGTGAATGCATAGCTTCTCTATGAATAATGTGGGTGGCTTATGTATTATAAATGTGTCTTTTTTCATATTATAGAAAAAAGAAAAAGTCATTGTGTAGACGAGGGTTTGACAAAACAAAGTAAAGCCAGAGGGCCAGACCACCAGCCATCTGTTTTGGTAAATAAAGTTTTATTGGAACACAACCACACCCATTCATTTATCTGTTGTCTTTGGTTGCTTTTGCTTTGCAAGGATAGAGTTGAATGTTGTGGCAGACACCTTAGGGTTCAAGAAGCCTAAAATATTTTTCTGCCTCTTTAAAGAGGTATAGACAAGTAGACTAGAAAACTTTTTCAGAATGGCAAATTGTAGCCTAAATTTTACTAATTCTTCAGATTTCAATGCATCTGAATTTTCTATTTTAAAAGAATATAGTCTGTATATGTAAAGTATCTCCCAGTCCTCAGTGGTGATTGTAATAAGCAAAGTAACATGACCAGTTCTGGGGTGGTTAATGTCTGTGTATTCTCCATCCTCCTCCCCTTCTTCCCTCATTCTTTTCCGACTCCCCCTTTTCTCTACCTGCTCCTCCTGTTCTCCTCCCCCTCCTGCTCTTCCATTTCATTCTCCTTTTTCCAATGAAATAAGGTCACACCCTGTTCTCCATTTTGCCCTCAAATGCTCTTCCAGCTGAGAGAGGGAGAGGGGGAGGACTGAGGTTCTTCTCTCCTTCTGGCATGGGTCTCTCCAAGATAGAATGATTGAGAAGCCCTGGACGAAATAAATTATTCTTGGGGAGGATGAGTGAGGTCCCAAAAAGTCAACCCAGACCTGGAGGAAAAACAGCCAGCAGAGCTGTGGAGGAAAGGAGGGTGTCAGGCTCCCCAGGAAAGGCTGGGAACTGAATGGGCCAAACCCCCTCTCTTCCCTCATTCCTCTATCATACTCTCCTCTATTTTCCTTAAAGCCTCCCATCCTACACAATCCTTCTGGCCTTCAGGTTCACTGAGGAGGTTTGGGATTTTTCTCCTTCACGTTCAGTGGCAGCCAGCATCAGTGCTCTCACAGAACCCACAGGAGCAAGAGGAAGCAGTGTCAGTCTAAGCAATGCAGGCCCTTGCTCCTTTCTAGAACTCAGCCAGAAGAGCTGGATGTTGGCCCTGATGTGGAATGTACTTAGATGCTAAGTAATTAAATTGTGCAACAGAAACATTCTCTTTGTCAACCACTCACCCCAGGCCTTCCCTGAAGAAAATAGAAGGACCCTGCAGAGTCCGAAAGGGAAGCAGCCTGGTAGACAATGATTAGATTACTCATCCATCTATAGCCTATGCCACTGGGTTTTGACTCAGACACAGTCAACCCTGTGGACCTGTGAGCTAAGTTGTGATGGGAATGGAAAGTATTTTCTCTGGCACCCTGATAACAGACCTGTTAATTTCATTTAGCTTTATATTCTGGTGAGAATGGAAAATACCAAGCCTGCAACCTCTGTGACTCCAATTTACACTCCACGGTTCTTGGAATATCTAAAATGTTTTTCGGAATGTGGGGGAATCTCAGAAAATGAGATTAAAATGACTTTTTTTTTTTTTTTAGTGTGTCAGTATTGCTCTAGAAATATTGAGATAATAGAATAATACCAACAATGCCAGGATCCTGGAATTATTATTAGTGTTATTCTATTATCTCAGTATTTCTAAAAATAGAAATATGGACTATTTTTGTCCTGAGACTATGCTGAGAATTATGTGCCGCATTAAAAATTTGAATGTAATAAAGGTGCATTAATTTAAAGAGTGTTCTGATCACATTCCTCTCATGTTTTAAATCCTCCCCGGGTGTCTTATTGTTATTTTCCTATTTCCTGGGTTACTAGGAAGGTTGGATGTCTTTTCTTGTATTTATTAGTCATGTATGGTTCCACTACTGATTTGGGCATGGATCTACTTCCAGAGGCCTCTAATGGATTGTGCTAGATATTTTTGTATTCCTATAAATAGCCTTGAGCTTTGTTCTGGAATATAGTTAAGTTACTTGGAAACAAATTTATCCTTTTAGGTCTTGCTTTTAAGATTTATCCAACAAGATTAGAGCAGTTATCACTCTAGAGCTGATTTTTCCCCTACTGAAACAAGATCTGAATGTCTACCCAATGCTCTGTAAGTCTTGAGGTTTCCCAGTCTGGCTGGTAGGAAGAGACTCCATTCCTGGCCCTGTGTGAGCACGTGGCACTGTTACCTCTAATCCTTAGAGACGGTTCTTTCCCTGGCCCTGGGTGGTTGCTTCATCTGCATGAGTTCCCATTACTCATTATTCCCATCGTACACATCATCATCATCAAGGGGACTCTCTTCTGGTCTCTAGGTTCTCTTTCTGTTCAGCTCTCTTTCTGGTGCTCTGTCCCGAGAGTCCTAGCTGCCCTGACCTCCCTGAGCTCCCATCCCCCCTTCTCAACTCAAGGGGCCCAGCAGACTCTTCCTGAATTCCCTACTCTCTGCTGTGCCTGGAAACTTCCTCAAGACAGGACACTGGGGGACTCTGTGAGTCTCCCCACTTTTTTTTTTTTTTTTAGTCTCTCAGGGATCACTGTCATCTTGTCACCTGAAGTACAGTATTTTGCAAACTGTTGCTTCAGATATTTTGTCTGTGTTTGGGTTGTTTTAGGTGGGAAGATAAGGCAGTTCCTTTACCCCGTCTTGACTGTAAGCAGCTGTCTCCCTTGTCATTCTAAGTCATGCCTTGGTCTTCTTTCTACTTAATCATTATCTAACACTGTTTTGTACATTTCCTTTTTTGTATGGTCTGTCTCCCTCAGCAGGCTATAAGCTCCCTGAGGGCATGTCTGTTTGGTTTACTGTTGGTCCTCAGCTCCTATGGCATTGCCTGATGTACAACAGGACTTGTGAAATGTTGAAGGAATGAATGAAAGCTAACTGGGACCATTAATGGGAGGCTCTGAATGCCGAGAAGGGGAATTAAACATTTTGTTGAGAGCAGAGGCTCTTATTCTGGGGCTAGATGGACATATGCCAAATTCTATTATTTGCAATTTGAGGACATTGTGGGGTACAATGCTGGCAACCTCAGTCAAGCTACTCTGTAAATCTGCCAAAGCTTTTTGTAGATTAGGTCACATTTTTGGAATCGGCTTGGAATTCAGGAACCTGGCAGTAATAATGAATCTTGCCTTTGACCCTGCCTCTAATCTGATTGGCCCTAAGCCCTTTACAAATATTAATTATGTTTCACAGTGCAGTTGTCACCCTGACCTCTTTTCTTAGGCTGGTAACACTGGGACCAGTGTTCAGCACTCCTACCCCGTAACAGCATGCTTACTCCTCCTTAAAAGAGAAAGCCCATCTTTATTAACATCCTTAAATTAGTAAGTATCCTAATGATGAACTTGACAAGTGAGTTATTTTCTTAAAAATTTCACTTGAGGGGCGCCTGGGTGGCTCAGTGGGTTAAGCCGCTGCCTTCGGCTCAGGTCATGATCTCAGGGTCCTGGGATCGAGTCCCGCATCGGGCTCTCTGCTCAGCAGGGAGCCTGCTTCCCCCCGCCCTTCCTCTCTCTCTGCCTGCCTCTCTGCCTACTTGTGATCTCTCTGTCAAATAAATAAATAAAAATCTTTAAAAAAAAAAAAAAAAATTTCACTTGAGGGCGCCTGGGTGGCTCAGTTGGTTAAACATCTGCCTTCAGCTCAGGTCATGATCCCAGGGTCTTGGGATTAAGTCCTCTGTTGGGCACTCAGCGGGGTGCCTGCTTCTCCTTCTACCCCTCCTCCCACTCATTCTCACAATCCCTCTCAAATAAATAAAATCTTAAAAAAAAAATTATAAACTTCACTTGATAATTGCAAAGGTCTCTCCACTGTCTTTCTGACTCTAGTCTACAAGATAGTCAACTGAGGGCAAGATAAAAACATTAGAAATTATAGCTACGTTTATTATGTGTCTTTTCCTTCTGTTAGTGCAGTAGTTCAGGTATATAATATGTAAATAAAAACACATATGTTTGGACCACACACTCAAAAGTCCTTACCGATGAAGTACACAATAAAAAATTTAGAGATCACAGATTGAGTTTTCCTCCCAATTCCCCTTACATGAGTCCAGGTTACTCTTCCTAGAAGTAATCTCAAACTGTGCTCCATTCTTCTGCCAAAACAAACAAACAAGAAACAAAACCCCCAAATCTTCTATAGCTTCAGTGTAAGAGAACAACTGTAATAGTATGCTGACACTGAAAAAAAGGGAGTTTTTTCATGCAGACACAGTGGTTGCTCCATAATTATTAATAAGCCTTCACATTAGTACAACGCATCAAAATATTATAATGCACTGAACTTTGCCTACAGGCCCTCCAATTTCAGGAGAACATGGTCTGCTTTCAGCCAAGATTTATATACTTAGTTCTACTCTGTAAGGCCCGTTAGCCTCTTTTAGAGATTAAACTATGGCCCCTGAACAATAATTTCGAGGTCATGAATATTTCTCTATACTCCATCCATACATGTTAACAGACTAAATTACTGAAGAGATGATGCAAATCAGGAACTTTAGATGTGCCAGTTTATTTAATATAAAAGTAGTTTACAGAAATAGCAATTGAGTAAAAACTAAGCTACAATGCATAGTGTGTATGTGAGGGGGGTGGGGTGTGTGTGTGGGAGTCAGGACACGGAGCACCAAGGCACCAGACATGAATGAAGAAATTGTTGTAGAAGAGAAAATTCTGGCCAGATATCACCTGACATCAAGTGAATTAGAAATGAACTGTCCAGTTGAGCCTTACCTGAATTCCTCACACACATGAACAAAGTCAAATGGTTACTTTAAGCCACTGAGTTTTGGGATAGCGGACCTGAGAGTTGTCAACATGATCTGAGTCTGGATCCAATCCTTCCTGAAGCTCACTACCCCTGTAATCTTCAGTAAGCCAGTCCATTGTTTTTGGTTTGTTTATTCTTGTACAAGTTGGGTTTCTGTTATTTCCAACCAAAAGAACTGTAAATAATATAGGGACACTCTCTCTTTTAACTCTGGTGCAGAAGCTTCAGCTAATCATATCTCTCATGACTTTCCTCAATGACTTACTCTTATTATTAATCTATGCATGGATCTTCTCTTATTTGATTGATAGATTTTTTATTCATACCTCCATTTTTTTTTACCCTGTTCCCTTCCTTAATCCCATTCCCTTCCCCTGTTCACATACAAACATTCTAATTCTGATGTGTATCTTTTTATTTGTGTGTGTCCTTTTAAAATATGTATTGTTGGGGTACCTGGTGGCTCAGTTGTTTATGGGTCTGACCTTTGATCTCAGCTCAGGTCTTGATCTTGGGGTTGTGAGTTAAAGCCCCACGTTGGGTTCCATGCTGGGCCTGGAGCCTACTAAATAAACTAATTAAGAAAATAAAATATTGTTATTTTGTGTACAAGCACTTCAGTGTTATATTAATGGTATTGTATACTCTCTTTATGAATAATACTTGTGAAATCTTCAAATTAAATTTTATTAATTAATTACTTTTCCCCCAAAGTGCAAACACCTGTTGTAAGTTTTTTCTCTAAAAGATATACATTCTGATGATGGTGTTTTTGTCTTCTTGGCATTAAAAAAAAAGAAAAACCTCTTTTACTCTCTGAATGCCGCATCTCTCTCCCCATCCACCATATACACACTTTATTTTTTAATAATAAATGTTCTGGTTATAGGGATGCAATATCTTTTCATCTCTGGGAAAGTATTATTTCCTTTATGGAGATTTTTTTTCTTTTTTTTTTTCCATAGTCTCTCGTTTCTTTTTTGTTTTTCTTTTAAAAAATATCCAGTCCCTTGTTTTTATCTGTGTCTTTCATGTTAGCTTTTCTCAAAAGCTTACTGATGCTTGGCTAGCTCTGATTAGAACCTCTGAGCATGTGTGTGTGTGTGTGTGTGTGTGTTTGCACGCACACACGTGCAGGGCTTACGCAGTGGTTGTGGTAGGTGATGCAGCAGACATTTGGTCTTTAACTGCAGGCCTCTGTTGGTTTCCGTAGGTCTCTTCTCTTGGACTGTTCAGATACACCAGAAAGGAATTCAGATACACTCTTTGGGGGTGGGGAAGGGTTAAGCCTGGCTGTCAGCATTCTAGGAGACTGCAGATCTCATCATGATTTTTGTTTTTTGTTTTGCTTTTAAAATCCAGATTTTTACTTTATCTTTCTTTTTGAGTACCTTTACTCATCTGCAGCTCGTATCCATACTCTTTGGATTTCTGATCATTTATTCATTCAACAAACTCTTTACCTGGTATCTCCTTAGCACTTGGTGCCAGGCATACTTGTAGGTGCTTGCAGTCAAACCCACCAGCAATCAGAATAGGTGAAAATGTCTGCCCTTATGGAGCTTACATTCTAATAGAATACATTTCCAGTCTTCTGCTTAAAGGAGGGAAAGTGGCTGGCTGGCTGGCTGGCTGGCTGGCTGCAAAAGGAAGTGGCAGGAATGTGGATTGAACCAAACCAATTTTGAGGCCCACTTCACATCCCTATCATCAAAAATACCTGGTGCCTCCAATTCCTGAGCCTTTCTGGATCTTGGTGGGATGAACCAGCTGGCTCTGTATTAGCTTACCCCTTCCCTTTGCAGACATTTGGATTTCAGCTTGCTTTCTTCTGCTGTCAGCTGGCCTTGCTCGTTCGTGTACTCTTTCTTGCCCACGTTAGTCTTCCCTCTCGTTTTCCTTGTTCTTGTGACTTATGCAGTGCTGTTTTTCATCTAATGTTATTTTAGTGGGATTTGGGGAAGGAAGAGAGCTAATTCTGCATTCCCTTAATTATGTTTAACCATGTGTCACTAACCCTCCATACGGGCACAAAGTTGCTTACTTGACAGGTAAAAACGGCTCCTGCCTGCATGGTGGTAGTATCAGGTTCTGATGGTCTGATAGTCCCATCTCTGGGAGGCTGTATGGCTTGACTTTAGAATGAGATCCCAGAGAACTTACATAAAATTCAATATTTCTAGGTCTCTATTCTCATGACTCATTTTTTTTTTCTCTTTCTCTTGGCCCTAAAAATATGTCTCATTTCACTTTCTTTTTCCCTGAATCATATTTTTCCTCTTATTTTTACTATTGATCTTCACATTTTTCTTGCTTTGATATCCATGATGAGATATTCCCAGTCATTACACCTATGTGCTATGTGTGTGAGACACTGTCTTTGTTTGCATTATCTTATGAAATCTCTACTAACGTTCCCTATGAGCTGGGCATTGTCATTGTCACTCTGGATGACATATCAAGTCTACTACCTTATATTAAAAATGCAAGACTAAGAAAGATTAAAAACTTGCCTAAAGTCTTACAGCAAATGAGTTAAGTTTTTAAATATTCATGAAATTTACATATTTCATAATCATTTCGTGGTTTACATATTATCAAGGCCTTGGGTATTTCTTGTAGGTAGTTTGTGGAGTTCTGGTGCCACAAACCTCCAAGGCTTCCTGTCAAGGGAGCTAAATATCTACACTGATAGCCAATCCAAAAACATAGAACTAGATGTATTTGATGGGAAGGGATGTCTGGTTAGCTGTGCTGGAGGGAGAAGCCAAGATGGGGTTTGTACTCCCTCTAGACTGGCTGAGTCTAGAACAGCAAGACCTGAACAGCAGGTTCTAATTCACTCACCTAACCCAGTGCGCAGGAGTAAAGGGCTGGCCCGCCTCACCTTCACGCTGCAGACCGAAAATCTGGACAGACAGCACAAGGATTGCTAGCCTACTCTCAAGGAAAACCCAGAGTGAGACTGCCACCGCACGCAGCTGCATGAAAAAAAGGATGCTCACATCAAGCACCATTTTTACCTCCTCCTTCGTGGGGATGTAGAGTCAGGCTCCAGCCTTTTGGACTAGCTAGCATCTTCTCGATTCCTCCTTGGGGCAGCTGTGAGGGGGCCTACAGAGCGGCTGCGGGTGTGGAATGCTCTCTCCCCTGAAAGCTGAGCAGAAGTGTTGTCTTTTTTTGTGGGTTGAGGTAGACAAATGGGGAGAAGGAAACATAGGTACCCTTCTGAATATTTCTGTTTCATGGAAATAAAAATGCCAATATTGCAAACATCTCTTGTGGCTGGTTTTCTCTAGTTCACCTTTTTTTTTTTTAAGATTTTATTTATTTATTTGACAGACAGAGATCACAAGCAGGCAGAGAGGCAGGCAGAGAGAGAGAGAGAGAGAGGAGAAAGCAGGCTTTCTGCTGAGCAGAGAGCCTGATGCGGGACTCGAACCTAGGACCCCGAGATCATGACCTGAGCCGAAGGCAAAGATTTAACCCACTGAGCCACCCAGGCGTCCCTCTAGTTCATCTTTTAAATCAATGTCAGTTGCAGCCCACTCAGTGGGTTTCTTGACTTACCAATGGATTGGGAACCTAATTTGAAAACATTATGCTAGGAGGTTTTTTGGTGGGAAAGAACTGCTCTTGTCTGGAACATGCTTCAGTGGACCCTTTGGTTATGCATAAAGGAGGAAGTAGGCACTCTGTTGGGCAGGAGTGGTTGTGACAAAGGCATGCAGTTTGGTGTAACTGCAAAGGACAACACAAGTGAAAAGTTATTTCCTCAGGTAAAGAGATTAACACCTAATAACGTTGAACATCTTTTAAAGTGTTTACTTGCCATTTGTCTGAGTTTGGGCTGCTATAGCAGAAAACCATAGATTGGATAACTTAAACAACCAATATTCATTTCCTCACAGTTCTGGATGCTGGGAGTCAGCATGGTTGGATTCTGAATGAGCACTATGAATCTTTTCTTGGTTTATAGATGGCCATCTTCTCTTAGTATCCTCACATGACAGAAAGAAAGGGCTACATAAGGATGCTAATCCATCCCCTCATGAGGCTCTACCCTAGGACTCAACTGAAGTGCCCACCTCCTAATACCACCACCTCAGGCATTTGGATTTAACATGTGAATGTGGAGGGAAAACAAACATTCAGTCATAGCACCAGGTATATATCCTCTTTGGTGAAATAACAACAGCACTTTTTTTTTTTTTTTTTTGAGAGAGAGAGTGGGCAGGGGGTTGGGGGGAGTAGCAGAGGGAGGGAGAGAGGGGGGAAAGAATCCCAAGCAGGCACCATGTCCACCACAGAGTCCCGCATGGGGCCCTATCTCACGACCCCGAGATCATGACCTGAGTTGAAACCAAGAGTCAGATGCTTAACTGACTGAGCCACCCAGGCACCCCAAACAACAGCACTTTTAATAAACCACACACTAAAATAAAATGGGGTAGTATTATTATTAACAATGGCAGTAATATTGATCATAAGAATAAGCATTCAGGGGCTCATGGGTGGCTCAGTGGGTTGAAGCCTCTGCCTTTGGCTCAGGTCATGGTCCCGGAGTCCTGGGATTGAGCCCCGCATCAGGCTCTCTGCTCGGCGGGGAGCCTGCTTCCTCCTCTGTCTCTATGCCTGCCTCTCTGCCTACTTGTGATCTCTGTCAAATAAATAAATAAATAAATAAAATATTTTTTTTAAAAAAGGAATAAGCTTTCAATCTTTTTAAAAATAATCTCCTATGCATATAACTCTGTGTTAGGCACCAAGGATACAAAGATTAACTAAACAGATATGACTCTTTCCTTCATGGAACTCACAATCATAAGGTAGGTGAAGAACTGAAAAACCTTTTTAAAAAACAAATACATGGATGTGTGTATAATTACAAATATATACAATGTATAATTATAAAAAGTAATGTTCCCTAAAAGAAAAAAATTTAAAAGATGTCATAATAAAGAAAAATGGAGATAATTTACACGGAGAGTCAAGTACTTCCAATTCATACCTGAAAAATGAATAGGGAATATTCAAGTGCTATAGTGCCAAGAGCAACTCAGCCAATGAGAACAGCATGTGTGAAGGTCCTGAGGTGGAAAGGAGCTGGGGATGTTATATAAATCCAAAGGCAGTGGTGTCACTGGAATATAGAGCAGTAGTGGGAGAGTGATGTGAACTGAGTTTCACAATACAGGCAGAACCCAGATAAGAAGCAAGAAAATCAGTTAAGAACCTACTGTATAAGTCCAAGCAAGAGATGGTGGTTTGAACCAGCATTGTAACCAAAGGAATGGAGAGATTGGTGGATAGCTTTGAAGTATATTTTTGAGATAGGACTGACAAGACACTGATAAGGTACTGTATGTTGGGATGGAGGGTGAGGGGCAGGGCAGGCGAGGAAGAAGGAGGCATCAAAAATAATTCCCAGGTTGCTTGATTAAACAGCTGGGTTGATGGAGATGCCTTTACCATGATGGTGAAAATGTGAGGACTTGATTTAGTGGTAGAGGCAGTGGATAGTAGTCATGTTATTTTTAGATGAATGTCAATTCTGAACACTGATGTGAGTGCACAGAAAAAATAAGCCTATTTAATGGTGCAGTACATATAAGGGTCCCACAACCGGGGACAAAAAGAGTTGAAGCTACAAGAGAATAGCTCAAGTTCAGAAGACGTCACTCTTCCCCTTGCTTCTGCGAATTTTCAGTTTTCAAGAAGTGTGGGCAGGTGTCCACCAGATGGCAATATTTCTTTATAAAAGCCCAGATTTAGAAACCATACCTTCTGCACTACATCAAGGTGGGTTCTTTAGGGGCACACAGCCAGAGTCTAGTCAGATCAGTGCAAGTACAGCCCAGTCCACTGAGTTCCTCTAGGAAACAGGCACAGGCGGAGGCAGCCTTATGAACAAGATCCTTCTGTGACCTCTTACAAGGAGACAGGCTTGTGTGTGTGCGTGCCTTCTCTGGGGCTAGTGCTTCATATCACAAAAAGCCCCTTAACTCTTAGTCTTAGTCCACGAGTAACACTGGAAGCCTCACATAACCTCTCTGAGCCTCTTTCTTCCCTTGTAGAATGGTGGGTGGATTCGCACCAAGCTCATGCAGTTAGCGCAAATATGAAATTGGATAATGACTGCCTATGAGGGGACTAACACCGTCCTGGTAGAAAGCAAGCACCTAATTCCTGGTGGTCTTATGGGCATATTATCCCCACAATCTCCCTCCCTTAAGGCCCTACCCTTTTCTAGCTTTGGTCACAGGCAGCTTTCCAGGCATGACCTCCTAAGTGTGACAGCAAGATGGCAGACTCCCTTCCTTCCAGGTCCCCTGAAGCTATGCCTTATGGCAGGTGCTCCTCTTTGATAATTTTTCCTTCCAATTGCATTTACAGAAATACAGAGTCCTTCCGCAATCCTCTTGTCTGATTTGACAGGCAAACCATGAAGATGGAGAGGGAAGAAGCTCCTAAAAGGAACACAAACGCTGGAAAATCGGCCCCTTCCTAACACTCCGCACTGAATTCATTTACTCTCTGTTTAGTCACTTTTCCTAATCTACTGAAACGTGTACAGTTGCTATCTGCAGACTTAAAATGATATACTCCCAGCCTGTCAGGTGGGAGAGGTCCAAGCGCTCATTTTGTTTGGGGGCTGATGCAATTGGAATGCAGCTCAGATCTGTCCTGGGAATAAGTCAGCTCCACGCTAGTCGGCCCCTGGGTCAGTCACAGGGAATCTTTCTACAGCAGAGGTCAGCCAGCTCTCCCACCGTATTCGCCTTCCTCCTTCCCTACTACCTCAGCCCACTAGGTGCTTCATTTTCCTTTAGAAAAGCCCAAAATATTTGGATGCTTTAAAACTGTATTTTCAGAAAGGCCACCGGTTATTACATTATACAGTAACACTGCTTTAGAGGTGTTTTTGGCTTCCTTTTATTTCATATGGGGGTTCCTGCAGGGGAAATGAGAATTTGGTGAGAAGGGAATAGAAATACACCTTCATTATGGAGGGAAGGGAAAGACTTTTTTGGTCTTTAGCTTGTATTACAAGTAGCAAAAAGAATCTTCGTTTTTTCAGTCTGTGTGAAAGATCTCTAAATGGGCAGGGTGTCACACACAATGCAGCCACATGATAGACAACTTGGTCTATTCAACAGTCATGTACCGAGAGCATCCATGTGCCAGACAGTGTTGTGAGCAGTGCCTGAAAGCGCTGGCCTCATGCAGTTTACATTCTAGTAGGGAACACACTCAGGGAGAAAATAGATAATATGCCAGGGAGTGATGACTGGCATGGAGAAAATAAAATGGGGAATTGGGAAAAGGTGTGTGTGTTGTGTGTATAGTGTGTGTGTTTGGGTTGGTGCAATTTTAAATACAGTAGTGAGAGTGCCTAATAGAAAAGGTAGCACTTTGGTTAAGACTCAAAAAGGTGAGGGAGGAAGCCACATGGAAACCCAGCGGAAAGAACATTCTGGAAGGAGGCAAGAGCCCTGGCACAAAGAGTACCTGTAGGCAGAAACCCTGCTCTCACAGACTGAATGAACAAGAGAGAGCCAGGAGATAAGGTCTGGAGAGTTAGAAGGAAGACTGCGAGGACGTGGTAGCTATCCCAAGAGTTTGAGGAGGAGTGCACGATCTGATCTAGATTTTTATTTTTTTTAAAGATGTTATTTATTTATTTAACAGATAGAGATCATAAGCAGGCAGAGAGGCAGGCAGTGAGAGAGTGGGGGGAGCAGGCTCCCCGCTGAGCAGAGAGACCGACACGGTGCTCGATCCCAGGACCCCAGAATCATGACCCAAACCAAAGGTAGAGGCTTTAACCCAGTGAGCCACCCAGGTGCCCCTGATCTAGATTTTTAAAAGATCACTCAAGGCCTTGTGTTGAGATCAGAATGTAGTGGGGGCAAGGACAGAAACAGACTGGCCTATTAGGAGCTATTACCTGACTCCAGGCTCGGGCCAGGGTGGTGGTGGTGGAAGCAGGAGAAGTGGTCAGATGTGGGGCCAACGCGGTTTGCTGATGAATTAGCTGTAGGATGTGAGAGAATGACCAGAGTCAAAGATGAGATCAAGGTTTGTGGGAGGTGCTGCCATTGCCTACAACAGAGAAGACTAGGGGGAAGGCTTGGCAGGGGAAAGACAAAGAATTCAATTTAGACATGATCAGTTTGAACCTCTGATGGGACACCTCAGTGGAGATGTGGAGACATGAGCTGGATACAGGAGTCTGGTGTTTGGTGTGAAGGTTCTGACTGGAGAAACACATTCATCAGTCTTTACAGCACAAACATTATTTACAACTGTGAGCTTGGATGGACTTACCAAAGGGGTGGGTATAGACGGAGTAGGAGTCTGAAGGCTGAGCCCTGGGGTCTACTAGCATGTAAGGATTGGGAGCTGGGGTGATGAAGCATCTAGCAAAGGTGAAGGAACAGCTAGTGAAGAAGGAGGAAAGCCATGAGGACTCTATCTCCTTGAAGCCAAGTGAAGAAAATGGTTCACAGAGAGGGAGTGATCAACCATGTCTAAGCTTTGACAGTTCATGTAAAATGAGGACTGAGAATGGGTCGCGGGACTTAGCCAAGCAGACATCCCCCCATCTATTCTCTCTTACAGCAATCTCTTGTCTTTTTCATTGACAGTATCTTCCCCCGCCCACCCTGTAATTCTTGTCTCTTTTACTGGATATTAACCCTATGGAAATCAGGAACCATGACTATTTTGGGCCATCATGCCTGGCACATATTAGGAGCTCTCTGTGATATTTATCTTTCTCTTGCCTTTTGTTTTGCCACCTATCTTCCATCCCACCTACCCTCCCTTCCTGACAATGCCCCAAATGACTTTGAGGGCGTTCTCTCTCTCCTGTTGTGTGTCGCTTTGATGGGATGGTGAATTCAGGTGCTTGTCTCCTACTTAAGAGGTCAAAAGGGGCCGATGTTGGCTGGGCTACCTACACCAGAGGGCAGGCTCCATCCATCAGCAGCTCCTCAGTTTGCCCAGGACAAGAGGAAGCGTTGACTACCAGCATCCTAACCAGACCCCACTCCTGGTGGCAGACTGTTGCCACAGTTCCCATTTCCTAAGCCTCAGTGTTGCTCTGGTGCCCATTTCTCCAGCCTCTTTTTAATTCTCTGAGCTCCCAATACCCTCCAGTAAATCTCCTGTTGCTGAAGTTAACCAGAGCCAGTTCCTGTTCCTTTCAACTAAAAAATTGCAGCCAGTAAGCACTCAATAAATACTTGGTGAATGAATGAAAAGTACGGTTTTCATTTCACAAATGGAAAGTCCAAAATTCAAAGAGGTTTAGCCACTCATCTAAGACCACATACCCTCTGTATTTCACCAATTCTCTGACATAACCTTTTCATATTCTCAGATCTCTGCCAGGATGCATTTTACAATCGATCCTGTCTTATAGTTAATTGGCAGTATTTTTCTATTTTTAGTGGTTTATAAAATAATGCTGTGTCTTACATTGGTTTAGACTCAATGAAATACGGTACTAGTGTTGGAGTCAAGATTCAAACATACCTCAAAAGTCTATACACTTTTGCTTCCCAAAGAAGTTTACTATCTCAAAAAAAAAAAAAAAATGGAAGAAAACCAAAACCCTCTCTAATGCTGGACCTGATTAAGGAGTATATGAACTCTGAGGAGTTGGGTAGGGAGCATTCGGGTGGGCATTAAAGAGATAGGAAAGACTTAGTTGAGGGTGGTTCAGTCAGTCAAGCGTTTGACTCTTCATTTTGGCTCAGGTCATGATTTCAGATCATTAAATCAGGCCCTGCTTCTTCTTTGGGCTCAGCAGGGAATCTGCTCAAAATTATCTCTCCCTCTCCCACCTTTCCCTTAAAATAATAAGAGAGAGAGAGAAGAGGAGAGGAGAGGAGAGGAGAGGAGAGGAGAGGAGAAAGAAGAGAAGGGAAGGGAAGGGTAGGGAAGGGAAGGCAAGACAAGACAGACTTTGGTTAATAGGAAGGTGGGCAGACAGGACAGGTGGGAGGTCTGCATCCTAGATGCCGGCAACAAAGCCGAGGCAGGGATGCACATCTGAGCATAAGCTTGGGGCTGGGGACATGGACTGCTCTGTGTCTCTATCACTCCTTTCCTTCTTCTCTAAGGCAAATTATTCCCTCAGTTCTCCCTGTGTTTCCTGTCACAGTTCTCTCCTGATGCAACCTTTTTCTGGCAAGCTCCTCCTCCCCTTTTTCCCCCAGTCAGTTCCACTCTGTGTAGTGGGCAGAGTCCTTTCTGGAACCAGGAACAAGGGAAAAGGCATTCTAGGGGGAAGGACCGGGGTGTGTGAGGGCATGGAAATGGGACAGGAGCAGGGATGAACATGATGGTATAGCAGGCTGCATAGACGGTTTATTCATTCATTCAGCACATTTTATCTAGTGCACACCTGGTACCTCTCTAGGCAGTGGGGATGTAGCAGTGAAATCCAACCAGAGTGTCCGCCTTTGGAGCTTCCATTCTGATAAAGAAAGGAAGAGAAGCCAAAAGCAAATTAAAATATATATATATATGTTTATATATATATGTTTATATGTAAATATGTACATACACATATATGTAAAACGATGTCAGACACTGTAAAAGCAATGAAGAAAAACACTGAAAAACTTACAGAACTGATAATGATGGGAGGGGAGCTGCTAATTCAAATATAATGGCAGGGAAGTCCTCTTTGGTAACAGAACATGTCACCAAGGGACGGAGAGAGAAAGTCTTGTGAGAGAGAGTCTTGTGAATCTCTAGGTGAAAAGTATTCCTGGGGGAGGACACAGTACATGTAAATGTCTGGCAGGGGGATCGCGGTTGAAGGAACAGTGTGCCCACAGCAGCGTGGGTGAGAGGCAGGCACTAGCAGAGGCTTGTGGAAAAGTAAGGCTTAGCTAGATCATTCAGGCCTCATCAGCATTACGAGAGTTTGGGATTTTATTCTAAGTGCTTGGAAAGCTTTTGGAGAGGTTTGAGCAGAGGAGAAAGAATGAGAAATAGATGGGGCCTATCGTGGAGAAGCTGCAGCGCTGCCCGAAAAAGTTTGAATGTGATTTTCTAATGTCCTGGGATTTTCATTTCTGAATCATTTATACAGAGTAGGAAATCAGCCCTAATGAATAAATATGATGTTCTGTGGAACACAGATAGGCCCCCCACCTAGAACAGATGTAATGAAGTGATAGTTTGTTTTGACAGAAACAGGCTACAGAAGGTTACGCTCCCTCCCCAGTGTCTTTGGTTGTCAAGGAGATACCTCTGGAAACCTCTTATATCTAAATGTCACTGTATAGCACTTAGATTTTTCATGTTCTCCTTTTATTATGTTATTGTAAAGTTCACTGTGTAATCTGGCCCAGGAGTTAACAATTTCATCACCCCTGACTCTCTTTGCTGCAAACCACCTTTCCGGAGATTCTGCTCGTTGGTCTTCCTCCCTCCTTCCTAAGATGGTTTCCGGGAGGGGGTTGCCCCTGAAAAATCATCAGGTACAGCTCTAGGAGGTTTGAAGTGCCAGTCAGGCTAAAAGAATCGGATTCATTCTGAAAAGCTAACGAGAAAGGGCAAATTGATGGACTCCCCTCCACAGATACATAAGGCACAGGGTTTTCTCATTACAGCACATTATCTCACCTGTTGATCAATCAGGGCCAGTCTCCTGTTCATTTGCAGATAGGGACATTGAGACTCTTGGGAAAGAGCCCTAACCAAGGAGTTGATGGTCCTGCAACTAACATCTCCTTGTGCAGTGTGATGTCTACAACCCTGCACTTTTTCAAAGATACAAGCCGGAGGTGATAGATTAATTAGTCCAGCCCCTCATTTACTCACCAGACTCTGACTGAATGCCTTCTGTCAGCTGGGCACCATTGGAGGGAGACCCTCGGGACGCCCAGGTGAGTGAGACAAAGCTCTGCACCCCCGTGCAAGCCCCTTCCGGCCTAAGCAGACGTGACTCTTGGCTGTCAATGCAAATGCAGATGCAGATGCGGAGGGTGAATCCCTGATTGATCAGAGTTTGCCCTTTAGATGGCATCTGTTTGCTCTCCCTGGCTTAGGCATACAGGATTCAGCGTCCGAGAGAGATGACTCCTGATCAGTTCTTCCTCTGAGAGGAAACTGAGGTTTTCCAATAAGCTCCAGGCTAAAAGACCAGTGGAGACCAGTCTGGAGATTAAGATGGCCACGAATATTGTTGCCAGAGATCAGCCTCTCCTAAAGTGTTTCATAAACTGTTTAACAGTTTATGAAATTCTGGTGAGTGGAGTATGTTTCTCCAGCTTCTTCAAATCCTGTGCCATAAAGCATTAGGCCTCTATGCTATAATACACAAGTAAGGGTAGATGATGCATCCTGCTATCACCTCCTTTCAGCACAAGGGAGGGAACAGGTTGATGTCTTTGGACTCTGAGCATCACTTATCCACAACAGCAACACTTGGCTCTTGCTGTGGGAGGTCTTAAGGCCTCCATCTGCTAGCAATTTGCTTTTAACAAATATTTGTATCTGAGGAAGAATTTCTATATCAAGATATCTTTTTGAAAGCCCTGTCAAAAACCAACATATTTAAAGAAAAATTATACTATCTATACCGCTGCGTGCATACCTCAGTCATTCAAATCTTCCAGAGATCACCCAAATCAGACAAAAGGGGAAATGAAAGAAATGTATTTTGATGTCTAGACATTTCAAATAAGAATGCATTCTATACAAATAGCTCGCACTGCATTATCTGATTTTGTCCTCAGACTTTCATCCAAAATGTATATGTACATGTATTATCAAGAAAGGCTCAGATCTCCCCTCTGGCTTTAAGTGGCTCCGGTAGTTTAGAATCTGGCTAATAGGCAATTGGTGTGCTGAGTTTGGGGCATCTGGGAATTTTGTCCACACAGCAGACTGCTACTTGGGGAAACTGATTTTGAAGGAAGATTATAATTGATTTGAATAAGAGCTGAAAGCATTCTGGAAGACATGGGGCCAAGGTTCCAACTGCTCCCTGAGGCCTGATTAGGTAGAGCTGCTGAGGAACAGTGGGTGGAGGGCTCCCTTTATACCCAGGTTAGGGAAGGGCTATGAGGTTCCTAATATAAATCAACCTCATGCATAGAGAAAATCTGGGCTGATGACCTAGAATCAAGACCTTAATATGTGTGACACAGAACTAGTTTCTACACAGTGCATTGTTCATCCTAGTAGCTCCTCTGGACCATCAGAAATGAAAAGCCTGAGAAGGGGAGCATCCCTGAGAACAAGGTGTCATCTGAAAGACTTAGAACCTCAGAGTCCAGATAAGGGAGCAAGCACTGCAAGGATGGGGCAGAACCAGCCCTCATGGGGACACCAGGCAGAAAACATGGCAGCCCTGGGCCCATCGAAGAGGCAGTGGAAAGGGGCAGTTGGGAATATTGTTGCCCTCTGCAAACTCCTGGGAGGTTGTTAGACTAGTTAGATTTGAGGATTTCCCAAAATACCACTTCTTGCAAATAGGGTATGAGGGTGTTTGAGTATTCAAGTAAAATAGAAAGGTGATACAGCCTTATTTTACTCTGAACTGTGGGACATACTGGTTTCAGTGTGTGTGCGTGTGTGTGTGCGTGTGTGTGTGTGTGCGTGTGTGTGTGCGCGCGCGTGCGCACAAATGGGAATGAAATAAGGGCACTATCTTTCTCATGGAAAAGTCATGGCCAAATGGGAGATTACCAGGGAGCTGTGCTAAGCACACAGGCTAGAAAAAGCCATCAGGGAATCCCTGGGAAATACAGAGGGAAGAAGAAGAAAAGAGTGGCTCTAACAGAGTGATAGAAGATGTTAACTTTATCTTGAATCTCCAGAGCAATATGTGGAGGGTGATATGAGGATTCCCACTCAAACTCTTAAATTTCTAAATACCGTGGAATCTCTCCTTGGAAGGAGAGCAGGCCAGATCTGATGTTGCAGAGTTCTGGGGTGTGAAAGGTCCCCTGTTACCCCAAGTTTGGACACCTTGAGAGACATGGGCTAACTTGCTGATTCATGCAGGAATGAGAACATGCAGGTCATAATGAAACCCATGAGGTACTAGAACACCCCAAGAGGGTACAATGAAGAGTCAAATTATACCCCTAAGAGGAAAATATTTGACCTTTGTTCATTGAGGCATACTTCTAAAATCATCACAATAATATGTTTTTTTAAAAAACATATATTATTTAAAATTTACATTCCAGACCTTGCTTTGAGGGTTACGATCCTCCCATGAATAAGTTAATTAAATATAATTCATTTAATCCTCACAACTCTCCCATAAGGCAGGTGACAGTATTATGTTTTATCATCTCCCTCAACTTCAGGCTCATTTGTGCTCTACTGTTGAAAGAGGTCCTCGTGAAAAGAGGGAAAGAGAGGAGGCCATGTTTCTGCACCTGACGCATCATCCATATCATGTTCTTAAGGACTCATAATGGTCCTTGAAGTCCTCCTAGGACAAGGTGGGGTACACATAAATGAAATAAAATACCTTTCTAAAACTCTGGCAATAAAACTGATCAAGTCAAGTTTTTGGTTTGCCTCTTCCTCCCATGACAGGGAGTAGCCACTGGAGAATCCAGCCATAAAAGAGGAAACTGGCAATGTTAAAAAAATTCCTTTTAATAGGTAAAAGCAGTAACTATGGGATATCACATGTGGCTAACAGAATAATGGCCCTTCAGAGATGTCTGTACCCCAGCCACCAGAACTCACAAACATGCTTCCTTACATGGCAGAAGGGACATTTTGCCATATGCTTATGGACCTTGAGATGGGGAGATTGTCCTGGATGCTCTGTGTGGACCCAGTCTAATGGCAGGGGTCCTGAGACATGGAGAACCTCTTCCAACTGTGGTCAGAGAGAAACATTCAATGACGGAGGCAGGGTTAGAAAGAGACCGTGTCGCTGGCTTTGAAGATGGAGGAAAGGGCCACCAGCCACAGCACCTCTCAAAGCTGGAAAGGGCAAGGAAATGAATTCTCCCCACAAAGACTCCAGAAAGAAAAGCAGCCCTGTCTATACCTTCTGTGTAGCCTAGTGAGGCCGGTGCCAGACCTCTGACTTCCAGAACTGTGTTTAAGCTATTAAGTTTATGGTAATTTGGTACGGCAGCCACAAAAAAAAAAAAAAAAAAAAAAAATAGACCACACCAAGTACAGGTAAAGTAAAAAAAGTCAGCCAAGACCTCAAAGTGTTAAAAAGAGAGAAAAGACCCAACAGCTGATTTTTGTTGAATTTATTAAAAATAATTGTATTCATATAGCACATAGCTATAATTACTTTAACATTTTTGGTTAATGTGTTATTGACATCAAGTAAGTCTTTCCGGTCTTTTAAAAGAATGCATGATTTTCACAATTGTCATGTAAGGAAAATCAAATTATAAAGGAACATCCTGCGATATGAATTTATGAATCTATAGTGTTCTATTAAATCCAGCAGCTTGTCACTATCATTAGTCTTACATAGAGCAGACTTTATATAAATGGGACAAGATCATTGCCAAGATTCTGAGCTCCCAGTGGTCTCCCTTGTGGCTCTTGCCACAAATCTAATCTACCTCCAGCCCTGTTATTTCTTCTACCATCATCATGGTCCTTGCATCTGTTCCCTTTACAGCAACTCATTCAGGCCCCGGCACTCCATACCTGGACAGATAAAACAGATGTCTGACTGGTGGCTTTGGCTCTTGCCTTTCCCTCTATTCTGTCCTGCACATGCTGTCCAGATTCATGTCTCTAAAAGACCTTCTCCATTGTGCTGCCCACCTGTGAGAACACACTCACTTCTCGTCATTGGGCACGGTGGAGGTTCTCAGTCATTAGCAGGCCCTGATTACTGGGAGGGGCTTGCAAGTGACTCACATGTATCCAGTACTGATGTTCTATGATTTGTAGATGATTTCCTTTTTTAATGAAACGGGGGGGGGGGGGGCAAATTTATTCATTTATGTTCATTTCACATATATTTGTAATACATTTATTAGGTACCTGGCACTGCTTCTATATACTGAGGACACAAGGGTGAATGAGAGAGAAGAGACCATCTTCCTGTGTGGGGGAGAGATGATGCTCTGTGACATAAACAGGAAATGTCCGGTGGGGTTAAATGCTATGCAAAATATTCAGACAGTGGGAAGTAATCTAATAACTGGGTGGCTACATTAGATTGAGCGATCAGAGTAGACTTGTGGAGCAAGGTGACATTTGAGCTGGTGGTTGCAAACATCTGGGAGGTGAGCATTCCAGGAAAAGAGAAGAGCCAAGTCCAAAGGGTTTCTGTGGGGTGCGGAGAATTCAAGGAACAGAGAAGAGAAGGAGAGAGTGACTAGACTGGTGAATTGAGCTGGCAAGGAAAGGAGTAATTAGATCTTACCTCTCAGGAACAGAATCCTAGATTTTGACTTTCCTTTTAGGGTGGTAGAAAGCCACCTAAGGTTTAAATCAGGGAAATGACCTATGCTGACATTTGTTGTTGCTGTTGTTGTTGTTGTTGTTGTTTTTAATTAGTTTAGAGACAGAATTTAGTGATTCATCAGTTGTATATAATACTCAGTGCTCATTCCATCAAGTGCCCCCCTTAATGCCCATATTACCCAGTTATCCCTTCCCCCGACCCAGCTTCCCCCTAGCAACCCTCAGTTTGTTTCCTAGAGTTCAGCATCTCTCATGGTTTGCCTTCTTCTAAATTTTTGTCTTATTTTATTTTTCCTTCCCTTTCCCTATGTTCATCTGTTTTGTATTACCTTGATCCCAAAACCAAACAAAGACCCTACCAAAAAGCAGAATTACAGGATTGTGATATAACACATTAATAAAAAAGGGGGGGGCAAGAACCATATAAATCTGCTCAATAGATGGAAAAAAAGCATTTCACAAAATACAGTATCATTTTTTGGATAAGAACCCTCTGCAGTGTAGGGATAGAAGGAACATACCTTAATATCATTAAAGCCATATACGAAAACCCCACAATGAATATCATCCTCAATGGGGAAAAACTGAGAGCTTTTCCCTTAAGGTCAGGAACTTGACAAGGATGTCCACTGTCACCACTGTTTTTCAACATAGTACTAGAAGTCCTAGCCTCAGCAATCAGACAACAAAAAGAAATAAAAGGCATCCAATTCAGCTAGGAAGATGACCTTCCCAGATGACCTGATACTCTTATGTAGAAAACCCAAAGGACTCCACCAAAAAAATTGCTAGAACTGACACAGGAATTCAGCAGCCATAGAATATAAAATCAATACACAGAAGTCAGTTGTATTTCTATACACTAACCAAGAGGCAGAAGAAAGCAAAAGCTAGTATTTGCTTTTAGAAGCTCACTTGGGTGCATGGCTTACTGTGGAGGCAGTTAGGAACCATTACTATGGTCCAGGGAAGAGATTGCTGTGGCCTGGCCAAGGGTGACACAAATGCAAGTAGAGATGTGAAAGAACAAATCTGGAATATATTTTGGATGACCAAGAAGACTTGCTCATGACTGCATATGTAGGATGAGGCAAAGAAAGTGACTTGTGTGGGTTTTTTGTTTTGGGGGGCTTTTTTTGTTTTTGTTTTTGCTCAATCGACTGGGTGGTCGGTGATACTATTTATTATGATGAGGGGGACTCAAAAACTATCATTATACACATCCACTACTATACTGTGCTTTGCTGCTTTATGAAGCATCTGGGCAATTTGCCCTTGCATGAAATGATGTAAGACCACTAGGCTTTATAAGACTGGCTTCCATTTTGTATTAATTCTATAGCACCTCTCTTTTTGACTGAATTCCCACCACCGGAAGTTTCTCCCTTCTTCTGTTAAGGGCTAGGTAACCAAATACAAATGTCCATTAAAATTGTTTGTAAAGTAAGAGTAAATGGGATCTGAATGAGGGCATAAAAAGTTCCCCAAGAGTAAAGGATACATATTTTGTTTCATGAGTTGCAGGACAATAATGTAGATTGCCCAGAAGCCTTTTCTGCCTACTTATTGAGAGAAAACACTGCTGAATAAATGCTCTCTGGATAGATAAGGAGTTACTGCACTTCACTTTTGATATTTTTAAGGGTCGCCTCTCTGCCCTTCCCAGAGTCCTTCTCTATCAATAGCTGAGCCAGCTTGATCTCTATCAGGTTTGGCCCCATCCGTCATGCCATACTTGCTGCTAGTTAAAATCTGTTTTGTCCCAGTTTTAGTTACTGCATTTCTACCCTGTTATTTTGACCTGATCTCCCACAGTATCTGATTTCTGTATCTGTGCCTTTACCTTGTTTCCCTGAGTGCCCGCCTTGATAACTTCAGTTCATACAGAACAGTGACTACAAGTTTTTCTTTTTCAGTCCTCACTCAGGTTGGAACACACATTCTATTTCTGAACCAAAGCCTGAAAACAGAGACTCTGCTACCAATATTATACTAGCTAGGATTTCCTGAACATTTATTACGTGCCAAACCCTGTGATAAACATACCATACACATGATCACTCTTAATTCTTAAAGCTATGCAGTGAGGTGGGCTTTATTATGTTATTTTTTTAAAGTTTAAAATTTTATTTATGAGAGAGGGACAGAGAGAGAGAGAGAGAGAGACAATGAGGAAAGAGGAGAGGGAGAGGGAGAAAAAAAAGCAGACTCCCCACTGAGCAGGGAGCCTGAGGTGGGGCTCTATCTGAGGACCCTGGGATTGTGACCTGAGCCGAAGGCAGGTGTTTGACTGAGACACCCATGTGCCCTTATTATGCCTTTTTCTTTTTTCTTTAGATAATGAAACTGAAGCCAAAGAGAAAAGGTATTCTTCCCTGGGTCATACAGCTAGTTAGTGGGTGATAAAGTGAGGCGTAGAACATAGGCTGTTTGAAAAGTCCCTGCTCTTTATCATTATCCTATAAATGCATACTCTAGATTGATACATTAACTTGAATCCCTTGGCGTACTTGATCTGGGAATCATTTCCTTTCCTATTCCCCTCTGCCCCTTAGTTGCTGTTCCTCTGTGGAGGACTGCAGATCCATGGTCTTTCCCGGTCCCATGTCCCCGCACTCCCCCTTTCCATGCCAGATCCTTTTATTACGTATGCTAGATTGCCAGAAGCCTGTTCTACAGAGGCAATAGATATTTTCATTCAGCTCCAGACTTAATAAATAGTAAGAAAGTAGTTAATAATGAAAAAGTACACTGGTTAACCAGGGCTATAAAGTATGTGTCATTGTTCCTATGTTCAAAATGATAAGAAAAAAGGTACAGAGATTGAAATTTGCTCAAGATCATGAAGATATTCTGTGCTGGGTCCTGATTTCAACCCACGTTTGACTGATTTCAGTGTGTCCTCTTAATTAATTTCTGGGAACCCGTCTTCCCAACGGCTCTAGCTTTGGGAAAAACAGGCTTCCTATTTTACATGTAGCATTATGCTTCTATTTTATTTCCCTGTAAATAAATGTCCTTATTTGAGTTTTTATGGTAATGGAAGTTTTTTTTAATATAGTTTTCATCCTCTTGTCCACTCCCTTGAAACAGTAAAACTGATGAATTGTTTCTGTTCATCTCATTTTAGAACACTGTTACTCTTTTTCTTGTTTTGGATTTGCACTTTGGAATGCTTGTTTTTACTGATTCTGGTGAGAAACTTTTATGTTGAGTCACTTCTACAATAGCTCCCAAATGTTATGATGTGTAAGAATCTCCTTGGGAACTTGTTAAAACACAGATTCCTGGGACCCTCAACTTATCTGTAAAGTTCAGATTCATTAGCCCAAGCGCAGTGCCCAGGGGCCTTTCAGACAAACTGCCCAGTAATTCTGATGAGACTGGTTTGGGGGAGAACAGAGTCCCTCTGTGTCACCGTAGTTTGCCAGCTGTGGGCTGGTTTGTTGTTCCTCTGATCTACTCTGATCTGCATTTCTGGCAGGCAAGCTGGTTTCCCAGACTCTTGTCAAGTGGTTCCCAGCTGGTTTTGGCCAATGGGAGGCACTGCTGGGAGACTGGAAGGCAGGAGGAAGGAAAAAGCCTCTTTCTCTGCCTCATGTGGAGTCTGGGAGTGGATAAATGCCCTCTGTGGCTCTTAGTGTCTGCTGAACAAGCCCACAATAAGGATTCCAGCTTCTGCCATGTTCCTGGCTTCTGGGACCCAGGAACACCAGCCCCCCTCCCCACTCTGTTCATCAAGGCCGGGGTGGTCACCATTACTGTTAACTTCGGAGTCGCCTCCCTCTAGCCAATGCTATCAGTGCTCTGCCCATACCTGAGCATGCCTGTACCATGTCTTTCCAAGCCAGCTTGATTTCCAAAGGTCAGCTCCTGCCGGTGTCTTTGCTGGAGGGCTATACTCAAGTTGCTGAAACCCACTTTGTATGTAGAGCAGGCTGTCAGTGCCTAAGAATTCACATTCCCTGGGGGGATAATCCTAATCAGTAAGTGACCAGTATAAATACCCCAGCTCCCAAGCCCTTTGGCTAGGATAATTCTAAGACGTGTATTTTGCACTATTTTCCAGAGTGTCCATGTGGGATTAAGCTTCAGCTGCCCACTTTGGTATGTGGCTCACTAAGAAAGCCCTTCAGTGGTTGCCTTGCCTTCCTGTCCCATAGGACTCCCTGCCTCATCTACCTATATTCCATTTGAACACTGGTTTCAGAGCCTGCTTCTTAGAAACCCAAACTAAGACACTCATTGGCCTGGTTATTTTCTCAGCCTCTTCTACGGCCCATAAATCTAATTCCAGGCATGACAGTTCCTGTATCTGAAACTCTTCCTGGGCTTTTCTGCATCCTGGTTAGATGAAGCTGGGTACTAGGTACAAGGTACTACAACTACTCAGGTGAACACACATGATCCCAATTCCCACAGGGCTCACAGGCTACCAGGGAAGACAAACAAGCATCTGGAACAACAGCAGACTTTGGAAGCCACTGCACATCCTGCTCAGGAGTTTGGACCATGCCTGAGGTGGGCATCAAAGGGGTTCAGGAGTATGCGTGGCAGGCCACTTTTTCCCTTCAGCAAAAGGCTGTGGGGCTCTCTGGAGGATGGACAGTTCTTAGCTCAGAACTACTGACAGCAACACAATGAACCTAACTGAATTTTCCTTTGATGAGCATGGGTCTTGTAATGCCTCATGCAATCCAGACTTTCAGAGACAAAATACATAGATAATATAAACAAACTCATCCGCTGACTCCATTTACCTAATGCTTTCTCTGTGCCAGGTCTGTTCTGGGCATTGGAGAATCCATGGTAAACTTCAATTTCTTGCCTTCCTGGGCTACAATACATTTGGGCACAGAGACAATATGGTCTAATTTCTCCAGAGGTGTTTTTTGGGGGTTTGGGGCACTTGTCTCTTGAAATACCCTGCCGAAAAAAGTGCTCCTTGGTAAATTAAGAAATGCTACATATTCTACCTCCTATTAAAGATTCATAAAACAAAGTTCGCTAATTAAAGGCTCTGAGAAGTCCTATAGTAATGAAATCCGATCCCTAATTAATTTTTATGTGTTAGCCATCTGTTGTTTTTGCCTGCTCAGTGTGCTTGCCCCTTTCTGGGAACAGAACCCTGATTCTGTTCTGGGGAACTACTCTTGGTGATAGGATACAGCGCTAAAGGGCTGTTAATCAAGACGACTTGTCCTGCCCTGGCCAAAGTACAGACACATGGTGACCCAAGATAGGCCAATGAGATGCTTTCTCCCAGGAATCTGTATCTTAAGAGTAGGGTGATGCTGTGATTAAATATGGTTGAAGTACATTAATCACAGGAGTGGTACCCTGCTTCCTGATCTTTCAAACTGCTCTTTTCCTGTGCTTTTCAAATTTTGATTAACCAGCTTTCCTTTGTACAGTCGTTCAAGTTGTGCACCACAGAAGAGCACCAAGAGTGAGAGAAGGAAAACATTCCTGTTGTGGACTCATTTTACCTTCTATGAGAATGGGGGTAGATCATCTCAAAGCAGCAGGGGAGAGCTCCTGGTGACATAAACTTGCCCTAGCATCTAGGAATACACATTCACCTGCATGCCAGCTTGTTGATGCCTGCACATACACGAACTGGTCCTGTCCCTGTGCAACCCCAGGTATTCTCTGGCCTTGCTTCTCTCATCCTTCTACTGCTTTCAGATGCTCTGACAGCACTGGAGAGCACGCTTATCTAGACACAGTCCCACAGCTGAGGAGCAGGGCTGGGAGTGTGGTGTGTGCCTACTGCTGGTGGTGTGTATGCTGCAGATGGGGATGTGGCTGAGCAGCCAGGAATGTGGGCACTTGTGTGCATGCCCTCACATCGGCTTGCCAGGGCCCTCGCACACCTCCTCTGGAAGAGCCTAGAAAACCAAGGGGTTTTTCTGTATTAGTCTCTTCAAGCTGCTATAACAAAAATAAGAGACCATGTATCTTATAAACAACACAAACTTTGTTCTCTCAGCTCTGTTGCCTGGAAGTCCAAGATCAGCGTGCCAGGGCAGTCAGATTCTGGTCTTCCTAGTTGGAGATGGCTGACTTCTCACCCTGTTCTCCTAGTGGAAGGGTTCGAAGTCGCTCTGTGATGTTTCTTTTATAAGAACACTAATCCCATTCATGAGGGCTCCACCCACATGATCTAATCACCTTCCAACCAGCTGGGGCTCACCTCCTAACAACATCAGATTGGGCATTAGGATTTCAACATAGGAATGTCGTGGGGTGGGGGAGGGGAGAGAAACAGAAGCATTCAGATGATAGCAATGCGCAAGCAAGAGGCTCAGGTTTTACTTTATTCTGAGTGGGATGCCTACACTGGAGTCAATTAAAAAATGTTTGATTTATGGGACCAAGACATCACTGTCCAGCCCCTCCTTTTACCCACGTACTCCTTTCCCTTCCCCTTCTCTTTTCTTTCCAGGGGAGGGAGCCACCTGCCTGTTTCAACTTTCCTGGGATGGCCTGACTATGGTGCTCAGTTGTGCAATAATAAATGAATGAAAAATTTGTTTATTTGGAGAAAGAGAATCCTTCTAAATTTGTACCAGTGGCAGCATTGCCTCCAAGTTGCCCCCCAAGTCTTCTAAACTGTTTCAGCCAGTTAGAGTCAGGCAAGGTCACTGGTGCCTGAATCTGAGGTGATGCATCCTGTGTCCTCTTTAATAGTCTTTCAGCTCCTCAAAACTCGGTTCCTGGCCTAGTGAAACGAGCACAGGAGTAGGGAGGAAGAGACCAAACCGTACTGATGAAAAACCCAAAGCCCACTGAAGCGAATAGGAGGCAGGGCTTCTAGGAATACAGAGTGGAGATGACAAATTCTCTCCCACAAAAACAACTAGAGAAACTTCTCCCAAACAACCATTCCAAGGCTGGGGGAAACTGACAAAAGCAAACAACAAATTGTGAAACATCTATTCATGAAATCCTGCTGAACTGTGGGTAAGAACAATGGGCGTTTGTGGCGTTCTTGCCTGGCGCTATTCTGTCGATTACCACCCCCGCCCCCCATCTGCTGGCCCTGCTGCACTATGGGTGGGGCTGCCTGGGGAAAGCCCCTTAGCACCGGAGGGGACCCACTTGATTTGCAGTGGAGGCCAGTGGCAGCACAGTCAGAAAACTCATTAGCAAACAAAGAGCAAAAGCCTGCCGCCTTTCCAGCCTGAGCTTGTGGCCAGAAATTTAACAGGAAGATCTTGAAAATTAGATGAGCCCTCCAAGTCTCACTGACTGAAAGGCTGTGTGTGCACACAAGTCCTGGTGGGGCTGAGGGGAAAAGAACAGCTGGGGCAGACTTGAAATGTGCACATATAGATATAAATACATAGGCATATATGGTCATATAGATTTTTAGATTTACCATCTCTGATGTTCTTATTTCTTCCTGTGGATTCTATCTATATCTATATCTATATCTATATCTATATCTTGTTTAAAAGATACAAGTTTATACAAGCATGGTTATGATACTATACTGCTAAATATCTATATCGTAATATATAATATATATTATATATAATTGTATAATTATATAATTTTTACATATTAATGTATAGTTTATATATTATATATACAATTTATATATAAAACAGCAATAATAGCATAAAGAAGGAAGAAGGAAATGGAGCTATATTGGAGCAAAGTTGCTATACTTTTACCAGAATTGTCACTATTAACCTGAAGTAAATTATAATGAGTATTGTAATCCCTTGAGCAACTATTAAGAAAATAATAGAAAGTATGCTGAAGAAGTGAACTGATTTGCACAGTGTCACCCAGCCAGCCAGCTGGAGTGAGGAGACACTTCTGCTATCTGTCCCCAAATGTCAGTTCAGGCCTTTGATACCAGCCACACATCCTCCTTGTTAGGGTCTGACCTCCTGTCCTTGATCTGATTTAGTTCTTTGGAATAAACACTCTGCATACAGCAGGACACTTGGCCTCTAGCCAAAGTTAGAAAAGCTGATGTGGCTGAGCTGTTCACGGTCAACTGTCCCCCTTCCCAAGCAAGACACAGACCTGGCTGCTCCTCCCTGAGTCTATAGGGCTCAGCAGTGCTGTGCAGAGGTTAGATAGCTTTGCAGCAGCTTGAGTACCCAAGGATTTTCCTCCTCTTCCAGCACAGTGGAACCTAGCGGAAGGCCCTGCATGGTATTTCAATCAGCTGACAGTAGCCTCCAGCATTTCCTCTGGTTCCTGTTATTGAGAAGATGAATTTTACTGTTGTTCCCTCCAACCCATACACAAATACACTGTCCCCTCTCCCCACAGCCTCCATTATCCACAGATCTTTTTTTTTTTTTTTAAGATTTTATTTATTTATTGAATAGAGAGAGAGATCACAGGTAGGCAGAGCAGCAGGCAGAGAGAGGGGGAAGCAGGCTCCCTGCTGAGCAGACAGCCCAATGCAGGGCTCGATCCCAAGACCCCGAGATCATGACCTGAGCCAGAGGCAGAGGCTTAACCCACTGAGCCACCCAGGCGCCCCCACAGCTCTTTTTTTAAGTTCCAACATATTAAACTCTCTTCCTCAGCACCTGAGATTTCTTCACCATCAGGATGGGACTTGGGGTTTATCACACTTTGTTTAGACTAAGTCTCTGATTCAAGAGGCCATGGCTTCTGAGCTTATCCCATTGCTGGTGTTTCTAAGACTTCAGTGTATATAGGAGTCACTTGGGGAGGCTGTTAAGAAGCAGAATGACTCATTGAACACTACATCAAAGACTAGTGATGTACTATATGTTGGCTAATGGAACTTAGATTTTTTTTTTTAAAGATGCAGATTCTGGTACATCTAGGGAGAAGCCTGAGATTCTGCATTTCTAACATGGTCCCGGGTGATGGGGATGGCGCTGTTTGGCGGACCATACTTTGAGTGGCTAGGTTCCATATTAGCGGTGTTCCAGCACCCTCCTTGGAGCTAAGAGTAACACAGCATTATTTTAAGGATACTGAAACTTAAGAAATGAAAAATAGGATTTAAAATGTTACAAGAAAAAAAAAACATGTAATCAGGGTTATTGACTTCAGAATGTAAACATTTTTAAAAACCTTCAATACTAATACGTTCTGTTGTGTTTTGCCTGGGTTTTACTATCATCCCTGGCTTCTTCTCTCTCTTTCAAGTGTTCAGTATGACACAGATTCGTCTTGAACCTCTTCCAAATGGTCCTGATTAAGATAACAAAAATAACTCATTGTATTTATCCACCCAGCCATCTGTGCAACCATCTGTTTAACCATCCAGTCTACCATCTCTTCATTCATCCAATGATTCCTAGAGTCTATGTCACACCTATGCTGTGAAGGTGTTAATGAGACAGTTTTTGCCCCCAAGAAATTTCATCTCTGGTGGAGATGACAGAATTCTTAGGATAGATTCTCAAAGACAGTACTAATGTAAATGGCTAAATATTATCAGCGTGCCAGTTAAGGACTTGGCTGTAAAACTGAGCCATCCACAATCAGATCAGCCATGTAAACAATGCTTTCAGCAACATAAATAAAACAGAATTTTGTTTTCTGACTAAGTTTAACTTTTCTAACTTTCTTCTAGTCTCACAAACGATCAATTTAAATTAAAAAAGAAATTCCCGTCTCCCTTCTTTGCTTTAAGAAAGATGTATTCCTTCCATTCACAGAGAAATAAGGGGAATTGGCAGGGGTGCCTTTAAGGAGGTAGTTATTAGCAGCATAGATGGTAGTGTTTGTTGATTTACTTGAATCAGGAAGCTTTTCAGAGACTGCAAAAACTCTATAAAGTGCCACCAGTTTGAAGTACAGAGTAGAATCACAGAACTTTAGAAAAGGAACTTCAAAGTTCACGTCACTCGTTCCCTCCCAGATTGGTTAAATCAAACAGCCTATTAGAGATACATCCAGGATTTCTGCTTTCAGTCTTCCCCTTCCAGAAAAATCAGTATCTGGTAACAGTGTCTCCACCAGGATTTTCATTAGGGCCAGTTAATCTTAAATTCATACATCCTTGTCGATTCCGATCAACACCTCTTGCTTTGTTAATATCACGACCCACAGGCTAGCTTCCTCATCACTGTCACCTCTCTTTCCTTCACACACACATTCCCATTCATGGCAAAGTCATGAAAACTGGCAGGATTTAGCTCTACAAGTGACCCCAGAGGCACAGACAAGATGTGAACATACTTTGGAGCATTGACATGAGACAGAAGAGGAAAACCTAACTCTCACGGAGGGATACTCACTAGTTGTTCCCCGCCCTGCTCTGCCTGCTCAGTATCCACTGTGTTTCCCATGACTGACCCTATGTGCTCAGTTTCTTGCCAAAATCCACCCCACCCCTTCCCTGAGGAGAGTTGTTACTTTTTGAGCTCAGGCTCCAGGACCATGAACTGGGCCAGTGGGCAAGGTTACTGTCCCTTAAAACACATGAAGCTCTTCTCTTCTCTCCTACTTCTCAGAGCTGGATAAATAAATAGATTCTAGATGATTCCAATGACTCTCTCTTCAACTTCCTGACTTCCTGTGTCCAGACAAAGCGATAAGATGTCAAGATGGGAATTTGGGGCAGGCAGCCCCATGCCCCACTGCAGCCTTTATCAAGGCATTGCGTTTGGGTTTTAAGCTTGTGCACAGTTAGTAACAAAGTGATACTCTGATTTTTATTTATTATTTCTTTTTCAGATGGCTACCTCAGGAACTCCAAAAGAAAGGGATATAAGCAGCGCAGGATGTGGGCATTCCTGGGTCCCTGGCCATAAAACAATTGATATCTCTAACTCCTTTCTAGTACTGGGGATAGCAAGTAGTATAATGTATCTATTAGGGTTCACTGCAGGAAAGAGAAGCTACTCTAGCTATTTTAGCCAAGAAAGATTCAATAAAGGGAATTAAATGATAGTAAAAATCACTGGAAGCCTGGGAAGAGCAAAATCCTTGCTCCCAGAATAACACAGCAGGACTGAGCCCAGGGGAGTTACCACCTCTGAGGCTACCCCAGGAAATTTTGAGTAGCACCCTATCTTGTAGCCAAGGACCATGCATTTCATGGTCTGAATGGCACCTCCAAGGATCAGAAAGCCCAATTCAGGAGGCCACTACCCCTGTTGCCTCTGTCATAGCTGCCTCTCCTTAGACACCAGAATCCTGCTATAGAAAAATGTCCTATCTCCCAGATATTGTTTTCCAGAAAAGATAAACAGACCAAAAGGAGCAAGGAGGAGGCTTCTGCCCCATTTCTGCCTTCTGTACCTTACAGAGTGCATCTAACTGCTGGGACATAATTTGTATCCACACCCTAGCTGCAAAAGAAATGCAGCTTTCACCTTCCTGCTTCTGCAGTAGGGACAGGCACATCAGGAGGATGGAGAGCAGGATGTTGAGCGGGGCATCCATCCATCAGGTCACCACACAGAGTACATGAAGGTGAGTGTTGTGTCACAGACCGAATGTGCATCCTTTCAAAATTCTTAGGTTAGAATCCAAACCAGTAGGGGTATTATGAGGTGGGGCCTTTGGGAGGCGATTAGGCCATGAGAGTGGAGACTCCAGGAATGGGATTTTAGTGTCTTTCTAGGAGGAGATGTGAGAGAGCTTCCTTCTTCTCTGCTTTCCTCCATGTGAAGATACAACAAGACGGCATTTTGTGTTCTGGAAGAAGACCCTCCCCAGACCCGACCATGCTGCCACTCTGACCTTGGTTCTCCAGCTCTAAGAATTGTGAGAAATAAATCTCTGTTGCTTATACACCACCTGGTCTATGGTACTTTACTACAGCAGTACAAACACAGTAGGATAGATGAGTATGTTACTTTATACTTGAAACCTTGTGCTTTAAATGTTACAAGCTGGAGGAAAACATAGGTAATAATGAAAAGGACCAAGAATGTAATAAAGGTCAGATACTGGCTATACCTAAGAGAAACCCTCCAAAGCAACTGAAGTGGCAAAGGAGCCCTATGAAAGGAGCACTACAGTAGCTCCTGGAATCAGAACAAGACTTAAAAAGGGACAAGGTCAGCTGCCTCAGTTCTTGATGGTTTCCCCATTCCTGTTTCAGGAAATGTATAGGAAGGAGTGAGGTTGGATCACAGGACTCCTTCGATCCTCCCATCCCCAAGATTCCTCAATTTTGTCATCCTGGGAATAGAAGTTCTTTATCCAGAGACACAAGGACAGGAGCATGTCTTTTCCCTTATAGAATGGAGATAATAGAGGGTGCCTATGTGGCTCAGTTGGTTGGGCAACTGACTGCCTTTGGCTCAGGTCAGGATCCTAGAGTCCCACATCAAGTCCTGCCTCAGGCTATCTGCTCAACAAGGAGTCTGCTTCTCCCTCTGACCTTCCTCCTCTCATGTTCTCTTTTTCTCTCTCAAATAAATGAATAAATAAATATATAAATAAAATCTTTTTATAAAAAAAAGAACTGAGATAATAGGGCAGAGATTCCAAGGGGGAACAAAAACAGAAGAGAACCAAAATAGTCTGGAGAATTCTCCAAAATCACGATTTAAAAAAAAAAAAAAAAAAGGTGAACCAGCAAAAGAGAAAGATAAGAATGGTGAGAGAAGAATGTGGAAAACCAGTAAAAACTGATGCTCACAAAATCAAGGGAAGGAAGAATTTGGGAAGTAAATGGTGGCCAGTGATGGAAAGTATGAGTAAGATGAGAACTGAAAACTGAGGTCATAAAAGAGTAATTTATTGATATGAAATTCACATAACTTAAAATTAACTATTTTACAGCAAACCATTCAGCAGCATTTAGGACATTCACAACACTGTATGAACACCCGCTCTGTCCAGTTCCAAAGCACTTCTATTACTTCAAAGTAAAACCCTGTTATGTATCGGGTGGCATCTTCCCTGTTAACCATCTGGTCCTGGTGAACATCAATCTGTGTCATACTTCCATGGATTTATCTATTCTGAGTATTTCATATAAATGAGATCCTATGACGTGATCTTTCATGTCCATTTTCTTTCACTTAGCATAATGATTTCAAGGTTCACGGATATTGCACTATTTACCATTGTTTCATTGCTTTTTATGGCTGAGTAATATTCTATTATATAAATACGCTACAATTTTTAAAGTCTATTCATCCATTAATGGATGTTTGAGCTGTTTTTATCTATTGGCTACTGTGAACAGTGTTGCTATGAAGATGCCTATACATGCACCTTTTTTTTTTAGCATTTTTTTCAATTTGTTGGCATATATATGGAGGAGTAGAGTAGTAGGGTTAAATGATAATGCTATGGTTAATTCTGCAGGAACGATAAAGCTATTTTTTGAAAACTTGCTTTTGATTTGGCAGTTTGATATTAATTGTTGACCCTAGCTAGAAGACTCTCAGGAGAAGAATGACTATGGGAAAACAGATCGTAAGGGATTAAAAAGTGAATGAGTTTAAAATTTAGAAACTTTTAACAGCTTTATTGATGCACTCTAGACATATGATAAACAGCACATATTAAAAACACAGGTTTTAGCCTCAGGGAGAAGTGCAGGCACTCCTTTTCTCAGATAGGAATAAAGAAAGAGTGGTTTCTGTAAACAGATAAGTTAGAAGTGGAGAATAGAGATACTAAGGGATTTGACACCCGATGTTCTCTTCCCTGTAAAAGAGTTGTCTGAAATGAGAAGTGTGGGAGTAGAAGGCTTAGGAAGATGTGATAGAGGCAGTCAAATGCTTACTCCAAATCCATTCTTCCTTTCTTAATACAGATTCTTGATTTTGTTTAGATGACCGACATATACTGCCTAAAAACTGCATTCCCACTTTACCTTACAACTAAATATGCTCCTGTGACTAAGTTATGGCCAGCAGGATATTAATAGGAATATTATATGGGACTTCTATGAAGGTTCTTAAAGGGAGACAACTTGGCTTTGGGGTGTCCTTGTGCCCTTCTGGCCTGCTACCTTCCTGCTGTCTAGAGCATGATGACTGGTGCCCAGGCAGCCATTTTGGGTCTTGAGGTGATCTTGAGGATAGAAGCAATCTGTTGAGGATGACAGAGCAGAAAGACAGATGCCAAGCTTCTTAGGACTTTGTGGTATCTCCATAGCACACCAGGATTGCCAATCTCTGATTTTCTTTTATCTAGTTGAAAAATAAACTTACATCAAGTTTAGGTCACTGCTCTATTGTATTTCAGTTATGTGTACCCAAATATAATCCTAACTGAAACAGGAGATTATCAAAGCTTAATACAGTCTCTAAGGTGAGTGGGAAAGGGAACTTACTAGGGTCCTGTAAAGGGATTCATGAGCTAAGAACTCAGTGGAAGGAGTCATCAATCTGGAAGTTTATATGCTTCACTCTTTCATCCTAGGAGTGGAAGCAGAGGCACAGATTTGAAAGAGTCTCCAAGGACTGGCAGTCATTCCGGCAGATGCAGGAGAACGATGTTCAAGTGAAGAACTGAGAATGCTGTTATAGGTTTGAAGCATTTGACTTTGGAATCCATGTTGCATAGGAAGGCAGTTTGAGCTGGTGATACTGGCTACCTACTATTGGATTCTTCGACTGGATTCTGGAATGGTTTTAAGGATTGAGAAGTAGAAGCTCCGGAGGTTGTGATTAGGCAATGGGATTAAGTCTAGCAAATCAAGGAAATCAAGGGAATGAACAACAGCTTCAGTTCCAGCCTTAAACAGGCAGGTCACATTGAAAGTTTCTGGAAAGAAGTCCAAAATGGACTGATGGGTGCTTAAAACAGAGCAGCTACAGAGGCCTTGTGAGAAGAATGCACGAACCACCACCACAACCAAAGAGCAGTGCATATATCTCCAATTAAATGAAAGAAGCCAAGCAATGTCTGGCCAAAGATGCCCGAGGTAGACAGTGACTTTCAGAAAGCCACCAACCGGGGCACCTAGGTGGCTCAGAGGGTTAAAGCCTCTGCCTTCATCTCAGGTCATGATCCCAGGCTCCTGGGATCAAGCCCCTCATCGGGCTCTCTGCTCAGCAGGGAGCCTGCTTCCTCCTCTCTCTCTGCCTGCCTCTCTGCCTACTTGTGACCTCTGTTTGTCAAATAAATAAATTAAAAATAAATAAATAAATAAAATTTTTAAAAAAAAAAAGAAAGGCACCAACCAATTAAAGACATTTTCCATCTTCTGAACACAAACATTTCAATTAGTGGCACAGAGGAAGGATCTTTCCTTTTAAATTAAGTGATTCTTTTCTAGCTTCAGGGATATGATGTTGAAGGAAAAGAAACAGACCTGGGACAGGAATTCCATGTATGTTTTTAGAGAAATCACTGTGCTTTTGTATTGATTTGTACCAGAGAAAGAAAGTGTAATTTAATAAAATAATGTTCTCAGCCAGGATAGCACGTCAGCCTGGAAACAAGGTCAGGGAAATGGTTGGTAGACCAAATTCTACAGATAATGGCTGGATATCTGACGTGTGCCTTTAGAGTAGAGGTTATTAACCTTCCAGCATGGACACCCTCTCCTCAGAAGGTCAGGAGGCAGTGGGGCATGGTGGTAATTGAATTCTATGATTAGACCACCTAATTTTGAATTTCTGCTATTTGAAATATTTACCTGGTGTCCTTGGGCAAATTACCTAACCTCTAGATGTTGCAACTTCCTTATCTTAAAAATTCTTCTTGTCATTTCCACCATCCACACTGTAACCCTCCCAGAGGTCAGCAATATAACCAGGTTTGTTTTTTTTTTTATACCTCCAAAGATATTCTATGCAATTAATAGTCCAGAGATGTATGGTGGGTTTTTTTTTTTCTCTCTCTGCTTAAAAACACTTTTTTGTTCCTTTTCCAAAAAAAAAAAGAAAAAAAATTAACAGTAATTTCTTGGAGATCATTCCATAGCATTACACAAAGAGTGTCTTCAATTGTATTAAAACAGCTTTCACATTCATTATCTTATTTGAAAATAACTAGTTTCCTCTCTCCTTGTTGTGCCACAGTAAGCAAGGTTATTAAATTGCTTGCTGACACACAATGAAAAGTTGTTAGAGCTTGGACCAGAATATAAAACTTCCAGCCCTACATCTATTGTTCATTTCTTAGACCAGCCTGTATGTGAAACTGATCTGAGAATCAATGCTTTTTCTCTAATAAGTCCATCTGGATGTTTGCATTGAATGGCACTGTTGCCCTACCCCACCGTGTAACTAAACATAGTTGCTCTATAAATGTTTGTTGAGCAGAATAGAATTGGTTAATTCATAACCCTGGAGGATGATTCACATTTTTATCATTAATCCCTCACGTTTCCTAGGAGATATATCATTAGCATACATACTGAAGGAAATGTTGGGTATGGGTGTGAATACAAAATGTCCTGGTCCCAGCCAAACGCAATTGTTTAGCAAGCTGGAAAAATTTGCACAATCCTCCAGATCACACCAGTGAGTCAGCTAGCACCTTCCTGACCCGTAAGGCCTTCAACCTGTGAGTTCTACTCAGAAATAGTGTCTTTATTTTTTATTTATTTTTTTGAATTGTGTTACGTTAGTCACCATACAGTATACCATCAGTTTTGGATGTGATGTTCCATGATTCCTTGTTCGACAAAGCAGGAGAAAACAGCCAATGGGAGAAAGAGTGTCTTTAATCTTCAGTTTTGCCCTCTTGTGATTCCTATAGCTACTGAAGAGAAAACCATGAACTGGCTAAACTATGCTTTGCTTACAAATCTTCTCTTTTGGAATCTGGAAAATGATTATAGGAAATTCACCTAATTGTGTATATAAATGTGTATACTGAGAGGGGGTGATACTCTCCTGTGTGGTGTGAATATATGCTCCCATGTGAGAAAGGAAGACCAAGCCCAAGATTCTGAGTGTCCTGTATTGCCCAGTTTTCTGTGTGGGATGGCTCAGGGAGGCATCAGAGAGGTTAGACTGAGTCAGCTTCTCTGCTTGGCAGCTCTGAGGTATACAAATGCATGTAGGAAAATCAAGTAGACAAAACTTGAGTACGTTATTAGAGCCACAGATTGTGTAACTTCTGAGCCACTGGGAATTTTCTAGTACTTTATCATTAACTTCTATCATACTTGCAGAGGTCATACTTTAAAGAATTCCAATACTTCAAAATCAGCTGAGGCTTGCCTTATGATCCAGCTTATGGGCAATTTTGATAGTCCCCATAACATTATGAGGTAGATATTATCATCCCCCCATTCCACAAATACAGAAATTGGTACTTGGAGAGGTTAAAGAAACTTGCTCAAGGCTGAGATGAAATGCAAGTGCAGGTATCCTGGCTCTTAAGTCCCTCCTCTTAACCACTATTCTATAATACCTCCATCTATGAGGGAAAAAAAGGCAGATCTAAAAAAGATCCTACATCTGAGATTTCCTGATAATTGTACTGGGTGAGGTACTTAGCACAGGTAAAATATGGTGAACTTCCTTTAAGAGTCTTGTACTGGGCAGGAGATGGCTATTTAAACATATTGATGGCAGAGATGACTCCATATGAGGTCTTGTCCATCAGTTCAGGATCCTCATGGAAGGAGCTTAGTTTAAGAGGAGAGGCTGTTGAAAAAGAAATGTTTGGGTGGTGGACACAAGATCATTATTGGAAAAGAAATACAATAGGGGAAATCCTACTCACACTTCTGGCGGTTCTACCCACTGCACCAGAAATTTTTGTCTAAGACCTGGGAAGGGGACTGTAAAAAGAATAGAGCTACTTTGTAGGTGAAAGTATTTCCCCATTTGGCTTGAAGTGCCCATATCTCAGAGGAAAAGAAATATGGAAGACTCGCCAGTGAGCCAGACCTCCCAGATCACCTCCTATGTGCTGTGATGTAGGCCCCAGGGATCCTCAAGGTCATTTGCAGGTGTGAGAAAGATATATCAATTTGGACTCCAGCTATTCTGGGAGACAGAGTAATAAAAGTTGTTCACAACAAGTGATTTACATGGAAGGAAGACATCTATATGAATGCTACGTGTAGAGAGAAACCTTTTTAAAATTGACTGAATGGGGGGAATGGTCGAAGGGGAACCTAAAATGACTCTTAGAGGAGCAAGTAAAGGAAAAAAAAAAAGAGAATAACATAGTTAAAACGTAAGAAAGATGGGAGAGTTCCAGTCACTGAAAAGCATTAAACAAACAAATAAACAAAGAAAAAAACAAACACAGGTTTGAGAGTTCTGAATGAAAGGAAAAGAGCCTGAAAAGTGGCCAATCACGTCTAGGTGGTACAGATAGCACATCTAAACTCAGGAAGCATTTTCCGCTCAGCCTGAATATATGAAACCTCTTGTGGACAAGGGCAACAAAGAATCTGAGATAGTTCCTTCCTGAGCAGGTTCAAAATTAACACATCAACAAATCAAAATCAAACAAATATAATCAAAATAAATATAGTTTTGGTAGGATAGCTAAAATTGGAAATCTGAGGTTTTAGAAATGGTCTGTTATGAGTGTTAGGGTAGCAGTAGCAGTGTGGCAGCAAAGTGAGCAGGTTTTAGAAACTGGGTTCACCCCAGGGTTCTCAGTGTTGACATGTGGTCTGTATATTTAACGTGAGATATGTATGTTACGTAGCATTTTCTCTTAAATATACATTTTTGCATAATTTTGTGATGGTTATTTGCCTTGTATATCTGGTATTTCCTACAGCAGTAATAAAGAAAGTGGGGAAGTAAACCAAAAGGAAATTATGCCATAGAACTATTTCAAAGAATTAATCTAAAAATGGTCCTGATTCAAGTATTATACACATACTGTTTCATCAAAGATCCTGAGTCACACTGAGTAATTGAGGGATTAGGTGTAACTGACCCCAAAAGAACCAATGGTAATACTTCCAACCATCCAAATCAACCAGGGCTTTGTATACAGGGAGAAAATGTGGCTAAATTTGTGACCATAAAAGCCTGTGAAGAAGAGACATTTTTCTTTCAAGATTTATTTATTTATTGGGGTGGGGGCAGAGAGAGAGAGAAAGGCACAAAGAGAGAATCTTCAAGCATACTACCTGATGAGTGAGGAGCCCAAGGTGGGGCTCTATCCCATGATGCATGAGACCATCACCTGAGCCAATGAAACCAATGGCTGAGTCTGAGGCTCAACCAACTGAGCCAGCCGGGCACCCCAAGGGGACATTTTCTTTTTGATCTCTGCCTTCCCATTGCTTAGTAATGCACCTAGAAGGTAGAGATGCTTCTCTGTACACATGCATACACATGCATACAGCTTCATCTGTTGGCACCTATGTTCCCCATAATTCTTCACAGACTATGTAAATGATTGTGTGCTTGAGGTGTACAGACGTTATATGCCATAAGGATTGAGATGAGGGGGAAATCCCATCTGGCTGGGGACATCCTAAAAGGCTGCCTTTTTTTTTTTTTTTTTTTTTTTTTTAGAAGAGGTAGGACTAGAATTAGACCTGGTGAGATGTCTATGGATAAAAAGAAATAAGGAGGAGACTCCTTAACACTCTGGTGTCCAGAGGCTGGCTGGGACTTCAGCAGAAATCCAGCCAGATGGAGATGGAGAATGAGAGCTCTGGAAGTCACTACCCTGTGTCAGACTTGCAGAGTCTGCAAGGAATATCTAAAGCCATTTACCTCTGAATAAAAATGAAAATTTGAACCTGCAGAGATTCCCTAATAGAGAGGAAAAGGAGAAAAGCAGGAAATGGGACCAAATCTCTGGGTAAAACCTCCCTCAGGGGCTGATGGAAGAGATGTCTGCCATGTAAGATTCAGAAGGAGGTGAGCGGAGATCAAAGCCTCGTGCAGGCCCAAATGGCACTCTGGGTAAAGGAAGTCCAATAGGTTTTTCAAGTGAGCAGGGAAGAAAGGCTGATAGGGTTGACCCAAAAGGTCTGGGCTTCTTGCAAAGCTAAAGCTAAAAAAAAAAGAAAGAAAGAAAAAAGAAAAGAAAATATGTCTGAGGAAGCAACTGGAGAGAAAAAGAAACAAACAGATGTCCCGTAGGACGCTGCACAGTTCCTAGGGCCTGTCTCTCTGTGCCCCCACATCCTCCCAGCAACCAGTCACCACTGAGGCTTCCACGTCATTTCCTTCTTGGGGTGGTGCTGACTCACCATGCTCTAAAATGAGTCCCTGCCCATTCTCCCTCACCGCTTCATGAGTGCTGTGAGAAATCATTCATTTATTGAAAAACATTTTCTTTTGGTTGCTGGGTAAATGCTTCCAGGGCTAAATACCCATGCATTTTAGAGAAGCTGAGAAGGTTGTCTCTAAAGTCTAAGAATTTGTCTGAAATAAAAACGTGATACCCCTTCACTCTTTTCCTCTTCGCCTTCTAATGCCTGCATCCCACATCTGGCAGGGCCTGAATTCTTCCCTGGAGAAGGGGAAAATGAGCGTTCTTGGAGAAATGACCCAGGAGTCAGCAAGCACCTTTTGTGATGTTTTCACATTTCCCATAACACAAAGTCAACCTCAGAGGCTTCAGCAAACACCCGCACTGTTACTGTGAAACGTGAAGGTCAGACTCCGTGATCACTGCAGGGGATCACTGTGTGAATGGAGGAGGCAGGGACATTATAGATAGGGCTCCCCAAAATCCAGGGTAGGTGACAGAAGGCCTTCCACAGCCATGGCTGAGCAGAGGCCAGAAGACATTCCTAGGGTGCAGGCAGCTAGCTGTTGAGTGTGGTCCTCTGTTGCTAACGATGACAAAGATACTATCCAGTGCCTATTGGACAAACACTGAATGCTTCGTATCTACCCACTCGTTTAATACTTAGAACCTTATGAGTTAGGCACTGTTACTAAGACAATTTTATCCCCTCTCCAAAAAGGGGAAAAAAATGAAATAATGTAGACAAAGCAGTCCACTTTGACCACCACATACCAGTTCACTGGAATTCCAGAATTGTCTCTTCACATTTACATACAGACATTTGGTGGCAAGACTGTGCCCAGTTTGTTTTGTTTTTTTTTTTTTTTTTGCATTATTTTGCTTTTTTGCATTGACACCGCTGCATCTGTCTTCCTGTGTACTTGCAAGCCATTCTTCAAAGTAGTGACCAAGAAGTGGAATTGCTGGGTGAGAGGGAATGTGAATTTTTTAAAAATTTATTACCTACTCCAGACTGTCCTCCAAAACGGCCTTTTTGATTTGTTTCCTCAACAGCAGTATGTGAGAGTGTGCCTTTGCACACTATTCCTCGAGAAAACCTATTAGCAATCTTTTTACATCCTGTGTCAATCTCATGTATGAAAAATGAGGTCTTATTATTTTCGTCTGTTTTCCCTTGATTATCTATGAGGTTGTACATTTTTTCACATTGGCTATTTGTCCTTCTTTTGCAGATTATCTGCTCATGTCTTCATTTATTCTTATTTGGGTCTATTTATTGACTTTGAAGGCTTCTTTACATATTCCACATGGTTCTGAGTTGTTATGTATGCTACAGATATTCTCTCCCAGTCTACATTTTTCTTTTTAGCCTGTGGGGTCTTCTGCCATTTCAAAGTCTGATGTATTCAAATGTATTTATCTTGCCTTTCTTGCTTCTGCATTAGGGGCCTTTATGTATTCTGCTGTATTTTATTCTATACTTTTTTTATTTTCAAAAGCTTTTATTTATTTGACAGAGAACACAAGCAGGGGGAGCAGTAGGAAGACGGAGAGGGAAAAGCAGGCTCCCCACTGAGCAGGGAGCCCTACATGGGGCTCCATCCAAGGACCCTGGGATCATGACCTGAGCGGAAGGCAGATGCCCAACCCATTGAGCCACCCAGGCGTCCCCTTTATTTTATACTTTAAAGGTTCTGCCTTCATGGTTGGCTCTTTAAAACATCCAAAACACATGAAACATTTCTGAAGAGTCTCTCTTCTTAGTCTACCCACAGAACATGCTGATGAGGATGCTAATTATAGAACTGAACCCAAACACAAGAGGAGTAGAAGCAGCCATCCTTCCCTCCGAGGATGTGCCAGCAGCCTGAGGGAGAGTGTTTGCTAAGGCATGCATCTATAGTCCCAAACAGCTAAGAGAATCAGACTCCCCTGAATTTCTTTTCTTTTTTTTTCTTTTTTTTTAAGATGGACCCTGAATGGAAGGTTTTCCAGAGTACATTAGTGCTGTAGGATATTAACAAGGCATTAGAAATTATCACATGAGGAATGGCTTTTGTGGTCACAAATGACTGGGAGAGGTTTGGTTAAGCAATGTTAAATGGGTTTCTTTGGGGACAGTTCAGTCAGCGAACGTTTATACTGGTCAGAGTCTACAAGCTATTTTTAGATGGAAGTTTACAGTGTATTGAAAAATCCAAGGGATCATTCAGTTCGTAGCCAGTGTTCTCAACCTTAGCTTCATTTTTGAATAGCCAGGGGAACATAAGCAAATACGGGTGGATCCAAGTCTCCCAGCCCAAGAGATCAGATTTAATTGATCTGGGATAGAGTTTGGGCGTGGGAATTTTTAAAAGCTCCCCAGATAATCCTCATGGGCAGCCCAGACAAAGAACCACTATTAGGTGGTATCTCAATGCGGTTTTGATTTGAATCTCCCTGATGGCTAGTGATGATGAACATTTTTTCATGTGTGCTAGCCATTTGTATGTCTTCACTGGAGAATTGTCTGTTCAGGTCTGCTGCCCATTTTTTGACATGATCATCTGTTTTGTGTGTGTTCAGTTTGAGGAGTTCTTTATAGATCCTGGGTATCAGCCCTTTGTCTGTATTGTCATTTTGCGAATATCTTCTCCCATTCCGTGGGTTGCCTCTTTGTTTTGTTGACTGTTTCCTTTGCTGTGCAGAAGGTTTTGATCTTGATTAAGTCCCCAAAATTCATTTTCACTTTTGTTTCCTTTGCCTTTAGAGACATGTCTTGAAAGAAGTTGCTATGGCCAATGTCGAAGAGATTACTGCCTCTGTTCTCCTCTAGCATTCTGACGGATTCCTGACTCACATTGAAATCTTCTATCCATTTCAAGTTTATCTTTGTGTATGGTGTAAGACAATGGTCGAGTTTCCTTCTTCTACACATAGCTATCCAGTTTTTCCAGCACCATTTATTGAAGAGACTTTTTTCCACTGTGTATCTTTTCCTGCTTTGTCAAAGATTATTTGACCATAGAGTTGAGGGTCCATTTCTGGGCTCTCCACTCTGTCCCACTGGTCTATGTGTCTGTTTTTGTGCCAGTACCATGCTGTCTTGGTGATCATAGCTTTCTTATAAAGCTTAAAATCAGGCAACATCATGCCCCCAGATTTTTCTTTTTCAACATTTCCTTAGCAATTCCAGGTCTCTCCTGGTTCCATACAAATCTTAGGATTGTTTGTTCCAGCTCTTTGAAAAATGCTGGTGGAATTTTGATTGGAATGGCATTGAAAGTACAGATTGCTCTAGGTAATATAGACATTTTTAACAATATTTATTCTTCTGACCAATGAGCATGGAATGGTCTTCCATCTTTTTGTGTCTTCTTCAATTTCTTTCATGAGTGTTCTGTAGTTCCTCGAGTACAGATCATTTACCTCTTTGGTTAGGTTTATTCCCAGGTATCTTATGGTTCTTGGTGCTATAGTAAATGCAATTGATTCTCTAATTTCCCTTTCTATATTTTCACTGTTAGTGTATAAGATAGCAACTGATTTCTGTCATTGATTTTGTATCCTGCCACATTACTAAATTGCTGTATGAGTTCTAGTAGCTTGGGGGTAGAGTCTTTTGGGTATTCCATATAAAGTATCATGCCATCTGTGAAGAGAGAAAGTTTGACTTCTTCATTGACAATCTGAATACCTTTTATTTCTTTTTGTTGTCTGATTGTTGTTGCTAGGACTTCTAGTACTATGTTGAACAAGAGTAGCGAGAGTGGGCATCCTTGTCATGTTCCTGATCTCAAAGGAAAGGCTGTCAGCTTTTCCCCATTGAGGATGATATTTCCTGTGGGTTTTTCATAGATAGCTTTTATGAAGTTGAGGAATGTTCCCTCTATCGTATACTTTGAATCATTTAATCAGGAACGGATGCTGTATCTTGTCAAATGCTTTTTCTGCATCAATTAAGAGGACCATGTGATTATTCTCTCTTCTCTTATTGATTTATTCTATCACACTGACTGATTTGTGAATATTGAACCACCCCTGCACCCCATGGACAAATACCACCTGGTCATGGTGGGTAATCTTTTTAATGTACTGTTGGATCCTATTAGCTAGGATCTTGTTGAGAATCTTGGCATCCAAAAATCACATTGAGATACCACCTTACACCAGAATGGCCATTACAATACACCTTACATCAGAATGGCCAAAATTAACAAGACAGTAAACAACATGTGTTGGAGAGGATGTGGAGAAAGGGGAAACCTCTTACATTGTTGGTGGGAATGCAAGTTGGTGCAGCCACTTTGGAAAACAGTGTGGAGATTCCTTAAGAAATTAAAAATAGAGCTTCCCTATGACCCTGCAATTACACTATTGAGTATATACCCCAAAGATACAGGTGTAGTGAAAAGAAGGGCCATCTGTACCACAATGTTCATAGCAGCAATGGCCACAGTCACCAAACTGTGGAAAGAACCAGGATGCCCTTCAACAGATAAATGGATAAAGAAGATATAGTCCATATATATATACTATGGAGTATTATGCCTCCATCAGAAAGGATGAATACCCAACTTTTGTACCAACATGGACGGGACTGGAAGAGATTATGCTAAGTGAAATAAGTCAAGCAGAGAGTGAATTATCATATGGTTCTGCTTACTTGTGGAGCATAAGAAATAACACAGAGGACATAGGGAGATGGAGAGAAGAAGGGAGTTGGGGGAAATTGGAGGGGGAGATGAACCATGAGAGACTGTGGACTCTGAGAAACAAACTGAAGGTTTTGGAGGGGAGGCGGGTGGGAAATGAGCCTGGTGGTGGGTATTATGGAGGGCACATATTGCATGGAGCACTGGGTGTAGTGCATAAACAATGAATTCTGGAACACTGAAAAGAAATAAAAATTTTTTTAAAAACCATTATTAGTCCAATGACTTCACTTAGCAGTCAGGGACACAAGCAGCTGACGGGAGGTCAAGTATCACAAGCTAGTTTGGAAACTAGCTGGGACCAGAGACGATGTTTGGAACGCCGGGCCTGGCCTTTCCCTCTATCCTGAGCTGCTTTCTCCAACACATCATTGGGCATATAAGGTCCAACCAGGACCAGGCAGATGTTTTGGTGTTTGTCATATGCTTCCTTGTAGCTTCTAAAAGTCCTGTTTCCTTATCTGTAAAAGCAGCATATTAATACACCCTCTCCCTCACTGCAGAGTTAGCCTGAGAAGGGAATGAATTAATGCATATGAAAGTGTATGAAAAATGTACACTCTACAAAAGGAAGTGATGAGAGGAGGCAGGTAAAAGCAGGTAACAGTGCCTAGGAGTGCCCTGTTTATGAAAAGGGCTTGGGAGATATTAAACCATAATTGATGGTGGAAATGAAAAGCATCTGCTCTTACAGAACAGTTTCTTCACAAACACACCTAGAATCCCTCAGGTCCCAGGCAAGTTGTCAGTATTGCCTCCCTCAGGGAACCCCTGATTAAGGTTACCAGCCCCAGGTGATTGGAACATAAATTTTACATGATTAACATTTACCTGCATATGCAGGAACACTTATATAATTTTGCATGCTGTCTTCAATAATCTCCAACTTCCTAAAGTAGTATACCTTGCAGTTGTCATGCCAGAGATCTCTTTCCCTGGTCTATCCTCTGATATAGGGACAATTGTTAGGGTCTAAAGAGGCTGGAAAAATGGAGGGAACAAGAAAAGTTGCAGGTAGAGAGGGAGGCATTCAGGGGACAAAAGAGCAGCCTCAATTTGCTCTAGCAAAGAAGTCAATGGAGTACTGTGGCTTGCCGAGAGCATCATGAAACTCTCATGTTTTCCTGCAGAGGCTTTGGAAACATTTAGGGTTTTCCAGGAATCCAGAAAAGGAGCCTGCCATAGGCCATGTGCCTGGAGACCAGCTCAACATTTAACCACAAAGGAAGCAAGGAAGCAAGGAAAATCTGAGGGAAGCATAACTGGTCACAACAGACCTTCCCTTGAGCTGTACACCCTCATTAACAATCCCACAGAGTCTGTGTCATTCATAATTCATTCAAGATATTTTTGTGTAGGCACTGGGGACACAATAGTGAATATATAGATCCCATCACTTTTTTTTTTCATCCCTATATTTGTAGGGATTATAGTTGTCCGAAGGATATGGACAAAAAGTTAACAGAAAAATAAAAGAATCTTAACTTTTCAGTGTTATGAGGGGTTGGAAAGAGATTGAGGGATGGGAGGCAGGCATCTGCTTTAGTGAGGATGGTCAGGGGCAGAGGCCTGGTGGGTGACAAAGGAGCATTTCAAACAGAGGGGACAGGACATGTGAAGGATATGGAGGCATCAAACTTGGCATGCTCTGGGAAGTGGAGGAAAACCAATGTGGCTGGAGGGTAGAGTGAAGAGGACCATGGCAGGTGAGCAGAAATGGGCAGGGACCAAATCACTCCAGCCTTGGGTAGGGGTCATACATCTATTCTACAGTAACTGCTAGCTGCTTGAGGGATGGTCAGGGGTTATATTCAAAATAATCAACACCTGGCAGGGGTGGACTTAATCTTAAGAGGACCTGAAGAGCTTATATAATTTTGGGGTGCTTCTTTAAGAAAACTTAAAATGTCATCTTAAAGTTTAAAAACAAAACAGGTAGCCTCGTAAACCCATCACTAGGGTCTTTTAAAGGTGTTACACAAGGCAAGCCCTGAAGCTCAAACTTTGCTGGCTTCACAGTGAACCTTTGAAATTAATTCACAGCAGGTTCCAGCCATAAGCAGAGATGAGCTGTCCTGGAGTGTCCCAGCTAAGCATCAGCGGGACAGGAGAGGCAGATGGGGAGAGTACTGTGATCCCAAGAGTGGGAAAATACCACAAAAGGAGTTGGGCAACGATGTTCAGATGTTTGTGAGGGAGTGGTGACAAAGATGGCCTCTGAGCTAAGCCACAGAGAAAGAAATGCCACAAGAGTTGATGGATTAGAGGTGTCATGGAAGACTTAGAACTGTAGACATAGGGTTATCAGAGAAAATGTACCGAAAAGGCAGTGGTGCAGTGGGAGAAGGGCTCCTTGGAATTTGGGGGTTAGAAGTGGTTCCTTCTCTGGGAATGACAAGGAACAGGACAAGGAGTGGGTACTTCGGATGGCGTGAAGAAAATGTCACTGGAATTGAGTGGCTTGAGTGGAGGCTGGCTCATACATATGTGTGCACCAGTCACAAATAAGGATGCCTCTGGTTCGGGGGAGAGGAAGAAAGTGAGGATTTTGTTTTTAAAATGCAAGTGAAGGGACGCCTGGGTGGCTCAGTTGGTTGGACGACTGCTTTCAGCTCAGGTCATGATCTCGGAGTCCCGAGATCGAGTCCCACATCGGGCTCCCAGCTCCACGGGGAGTATGCTTCTCCCTCTGACCTTCTCCTAGCTCATGCTCTCTCTCACTGCCTCTCTTTCAAATAAATAAATAAAATCTTTAAAAAAAATAAAAAAATAAAAAAATAAAATGCAAGTGAAGAGCCCCACATTTGGGACAGCTGTAGCTTTCCTTTCCTTGGTTGTTAGCCATGCTATACAGGATCTGGAAAGGAACATGTCCACAACACCTGAAGTTTTCTCCCACTAATGGTTTCCACTGCTAGGATCGGAATCCCAAGCAGACAGCACTGTTGTTGTTTGGGGCTCAACTCAACCTGTGACTAATTATAGAATTGTTTGTACTTTTCCTTTCCTTGGGGGTGAGTGCCTTCCAAATGGTCACAATCTCTATATAGAAAAGTTTGTCATTAAAAAGGAAAAAAAGTACTATTTAAGTTTTTGGTTTTCAGAAGCCTTTTACAGTTGTTTCCTCACCAGAGTATCAAACCCATAGAACAATGGGTACATCCTCATACAAGAGGAGAAGAAATAGTCTGAGAAGTAACTTCCCAAATCACACAGCTGCAGCTTGTAATACCTAAAAAGTGCTAAAAACACCATAGCTGAAGCTGTATCTAAACATTCTGCACACCGCCACCCCCACCATGGCCAGTGCTCTTTCCACCATACTGTGGCGCCTTCCCTCATGACTCTTGTGGAGATGTCACCATCTCAGCTGCTTCTACTGTTGTTTGGTCCTAATGTTGCAAGCCTATCAGTCTCTGGCATGAGCTTCCCCTTGGGCTAGAGACTACAGGGCTTTGGAACTTGAAGGACCCTCTGTAACCTTCATTAGGAACTCATGTAACTAAGGTAGTCATGGACTGCCTTGGTTTAGAGAGTCTGAGGAGACAGCAGAGTTAAGTACAGGCTAACTAGGGCTGGAAACTCCACTTTCTCACTTACCAGGTCTGATGAGCAGAATTGTTGAAGATTGATTGTGATCATCGAATGATCAATTGTCGAATGATGTCCTGCACTTGTGTCATACTTGGAGAGGGTTTCATTATGGGTTATTGATTCCAGAAGCACATCCAATGAAGCATTTCCAGAAGTGGTCAGAGCATCCTGATCCTGCAGGGCATCCTTCCAAAGAGGAATACTCTATCAGCATTTGGGAAATGTTACTCACTATATTCTCTCTCCTTGGTCATTGGTGTTTTACCACTGCTGTAATAAATTATTACACACTTGGTGACCTAAAGCAATATAGTTTTAGTCTCTTACAGGTTCTGGAGACTAGAAATCTGAACCCAGCTTTAGCGGGCTAAAGCCTAGGTATCAGCAGGACTGGTTCCTTCTGGTGGTTCTCAGGGAGAATCCATTTCCTTGCTTTTCCTCTTCCAGGAGGCTGCCTATATTCACCGACATGTTCTTTCCTCCATTCTCCAAGTGGCTGTCTCTAATCTATGTTTCTTTTGTCACATGGCCTTCTGACTCTGTTGCTTTCCTAGTCTTATTAACTAGGTTGATGGACCCACCCAGATAACCTAGGATAATCTCCCCATCTCAAGATCCTTAATTTAATCACCTTTGCAAAGTCCCTTTTGTTGTATAAGAAAATCTGTTTATAGATTCTGGAGATTAGATGTGGACATCTTCATATTCATGAGACCATATTCACTTCACCAGACATTCACAACAGTAAGAAAGAAATCCTGAGAAGGTCTGAAGTAAAAAGAAACAAACAAAATAAACTGACTTAACTTTGTTAATCTTATCATTTTTAAAACTTGACCCTTAAGACTTTAAGTTATTTTTATGAAATGGCAATCTTTTTTCCGATTAGCTGCTGTCTCTTGAAGGAAAAAAACCTTGTTTTTCAGTCTTTGGTAAGTACATGCACTGGGTACATGTGTCTCTTACAAAGACGTTTTCTTGGGCTCTTCTGAGCCCTTTTTTAAGAATGAATGAATGAATTAATTAATGAGAGATAGAAAGCAATTTTAAGAATAAAAGGAAGGTTACAGCAGTCATAACTTTTCTGCTTAGTCATTTTGTCCTCAAATTATGGAGCTATAACAGCACCTAACACAATATTTGTCCAATAGATATACCTATGTGATTGTACATGGGATTCTATGGGGTCTAAGTGTGGGCAAGTGCCATATGCACTTACCATGTGAGAGCCCATGTAAAGAAATGTGTAGTGGGGGTACTGGCCATCAGGAGGCACAATGTTGCCTGAGATGATTTCCCTTTTAGGTCTTTAGGATTCTGCCCTCTGGAGACTTTAAACAAAATCAGAGAGTGAGTGTCTTCCTGGGAACAGATGAACAGTGACTCCAAAGGGCCCGAGACTCATCTTGGCTTTCTCTGGAGTAGAGGGATATTGGGAAGAAAGTGTGGCCCTGAAGACATCACCCAGAGTGCCAGTGACCAGAAGCAAGGTCACCTGAAGGCTGCTTTGTACTCTGGCTTTTCCCAGCCACTGGCCCTTCATTTCCTCTCACTCTGGGTCTATCTACATTCATATTAATTAGTTTTATATTAATATGAACTTACAGAAAATCCATATAGGCTTAAATTGTAGGGAAGGGTGGTTAATCCAGAAACGTAACCACTTAAGGTTCTTCTAACTTCCTATTTATCTATCCTTACCTGGCTGTCCTTGTGTTTCCCAAGATGGCTTGCTACCACCACAAGGCTTAATGGAGGAAGAGGTACTATTTCTGTTCATATGTGTGTCTCTTTTTACTTTTAGTGGACTAATTTTCAAGAAATATTAGGTTATAGCAAAGTTGAGTGGAAAGCACCAAGTTCCCATGTAACTCTTTATCCTGTTACACAGACTCCTCCTTGGCAACACCCCACCCCAGAGTGTACATTTGTTACAACTGGCAAACATACATTGACACATATTATCACCCAAAGTCCATAGCTTCCATCAGGATTCACTCTCGTGCTGTATATTCTATGGGTTTGGATACACATATGATGTGTATTCCCCAATGTAGTATCATACAGGGTGGTTTCACTGGCCTAAAACTCTTGTGTTCCACTTACTCATCCCTGCCTTCTCCCAAACACCAGAAACTTATGATCTTTTCTGTCTCCATAATTTTGCCTTTTCCAACTGTCCTATGATTAGAATCATATACTATGTAGCCTTTCAGATATGTACTTACTCTTATGACCAAGAAAAATATGACCAGATACCTCTAGAAGACCTGTTTGCTTCTCATTGGTCAGAACCAAGTCATATGGTTACCCCTAAACAAAACCACTGGGGGTTGATCATCCAAATTATACAATCCACGTTGGCCATGAGATGGTGGGTGTGTATCCCCATCCCTCTAGAAGTAGTATCTGTGAAAACTGCCCATAGAATCTCTTCCTTTAAAGAAACTTGAAATAATAAACTTCCTTTAGCTTATGCTGTCCTGTCTCTACAGGTAACTGTAACATGGCAGTTGGTTTTATGATAAGACCTGAGCAGATGAACATAACCATAGCACTCAGGTGACTTGTGAGGCAGTGGGAAACCAGCCACTGGCTGACGGGTGACCGAAGCTCTATGTGCTCATCCTTCATCTATGGGAAGGGTGGCCTGTGGTAATCACAATGACTTCTCTGAACATGCAATGCTGTTTGCTAGCATTTTGCCCAAAGTAAAACTTCTTTCACAACTGGGGTCAATCCTCTCAGACCCTGCCATTGCTTTATCAACTAACTTTATGTGATATTCTAAATCCTTTGTTGTCATTTCAACGATCTTCACAGCACCATCACCGGGAATAGGTTCTAGCTCAAGAAATCACTTTGCTCATCCGTAAGAAGCAACTCTTCACCTGCTCAAGTCTGATCACGAGCTTGCAGCAATTCAGTCACATCTTCGGGCTCCACTGCTAATTCTCATTTGCTTGCTATTTCCACCATGTGAGTTACTTCCTTCACTCAAGTCTTGAATCCCTCAAAGTGAGGGATGGAGGATAAGGGCTGGAACAACTTCCACACTGTTCATGCTGATATTTTAATCTCTTCCCATGAAAAATGAATGTTCTTAATAGCATCTAGAATGATGAGTGCTTTCCAGAAGGTTTTCAATTCACTTTGCCCAGATTTATCAGTAGGGTCACTACCTATGGCAGCTAGATCCTTCTGTGTTAGAAGGTTAAAGGAGAGTCAGTAAAGTATCCTCCAAACTGAGAAGGTACTTTGAGGCTGAAAAGTGAGTTTTATTCAGGATAACTTACTGATGGGGGCGGGAATCAGGTGGACAACCCAGGCACCGTGCAGCTATTATTCACTCCCTCTTCTCTGCCAAGTCTCCAGCTTTCATAGAGCAAAGGGCATGGTGGTGAAGTCACAGAGTGTTTATCTAACATGGTACCATCTGTGTGCCAGAGGATCTCATCTCTACTAGTTACCTATTCTGTGTACCACTTTAGGGATGATCAGAACAAGCCTGCATTTTGGTCAGGGCATACATTAACCCTTATGGGGCTAGAACCTATAGCCCTGAGGGAGGTCAATGCATGGGCATGAACAAGATGGAGCACCAAAGATGGATCCTGTGATTTTCTCTGAGAAGGCTATACTAGGCACCTGGGTATGGTCAGGGCCAGTAACTTTGGTGAGTTTCCTGTTATCTAGTGTCATTTGCCAGTCCTATTAGATTTCTTTACTGGCCAAACTGGACTACTGAATGGGCTTTCAGTAGGCCTGATGACCCATGCATTCCTAATTCTTTAATGATGGCAGTAATCTCATCATGTCCCTGGTAGCTAATACTGTTTGGAATTTACTGTTCTCTGAGGATTTGGCAGCCTTATAGGTTCCCATTTTACAGGACCTATGACAACAGGTCTCACTACTCAGATATGCAAACTGAATTCACCTGTCATTGTAATTAGATCTAGGCTCTGTAGAACATCTATGCCAAAAATATACTCCAGGATGGAGGAGGTAAGCACTAGAAAACAGCAAGGGGAAGGGGAGGCTTCCAGTCTGTAGGGAGAGACTAGTTTGACCTTGACAAACTGTCTCTCATAATAACCAATAGGCTTCATTTCTCCGCAAAATCTTGAGCGGTTTCCATAGATAGGTGTGCATTCAGTTTCAGTGTCTATTAGAGCTAATATAGTCTGTTACTGCAAGACCAATAAATGGTTAATTCAAGATGGTGCCTCTTGCATGCACTACAGGGCAACTTTGGCCATTGGCCTAACCCTTGATCTTTAGGAGTTGGGGGTATCTACCCTTGAAATTCCTGTTAGCAGAGGGGCACTCAGTGACACACCTGGCTTTTATGAGCCTTCCTTCAAAACACCTTCCATAGGCTTAGCAAGACCATACTGGGTGATCTATATTTTCTCTCAGGGTCCCAGATAATATTAAATCTTGCCACAATTACCCGAGACCTCAATGGGCCCCTTTTTGCCATTTTAACATCGGCAGGATTCCTTATCTGTTTTTCCACCTATTTCCCTTATGACAGATTCTTTCAGTTTTATTTAAGTCAGCCACCATCACAGCTACTGTATCAATGGGTCAATGAACCAGAGGGGTTAAGAACAGATACTAAAGTCTCATACCATGCCCCTAGGGTTGACTCTGAGATACAGTCTTTCATACCAGGGAAAATAATCCTTTGTCTGGGCCTCTAAAATGCTGAGCAAAAATGGCATGTTTCACTCCCAGTTCACATATAATTTCTTGTAGTTCTTCCATAGAGGTCTAGAGTCCAAGAGCGGAGGGAACATTCCATTCCTTAGGCCAGGTTTTCCTAAGGCTAGCATTTATCTAATCAAATTAGCTAAGCACCCAAGATTCTCACCCATGCCTGTGGCATATCATCTTTGTGACAAAGCAGGATGAGCAGTGACTAAGGCCTTTTTTGACATCTCAAACCCATGCAGCATAATACCATTTCCCCCAGTACCCAAAATTTTAACACCAAGTAGTCACCCCATTTTGGCCCTTTTGCTTAAAGCAGCTGCTTAGTTCCACTAATTAAGTGGTAGCATATTCCCTGACTAATGGGAATTTCTTCCTGGTCATCCCCACATTCATGGGTCTTTGTCTGACTCAGAGGGCATGCCTGTAAGTCATTTTCCTCCTCCATTATATTGTTGTCCTTATCAGAGGAGTCATTAGCCAGGTATCCCATGCTTTAGGGGCCCAATTCTCTTCAGATAGAATAGTTCTCACCTTAGTGCACACTAGTCTGTGCCCATGCATCTTTGCCAGTCGCACGCTATAATCCATAAGCCTTCCTCCTGTTGTTGGATTCTTTTGGACATGCTGTCCGTCTTAAAGGAACATAGGCTTTTACATCCTTTTCCAAAGTCAATGCTTCTCTAGTCTGTTCCAATTCCCTCCTTATTCATAATTGCCCTTTTCTTTTTCAGATGCTTTTCCAGTTTTATTGAGATATAATTGATGTATAACATTCTATAAATTTAAGTTTTGTAAGTTTTAATCTTTTGATTTCATATATTTATATACTGCAAATGGTTACCACCATTAGTTAACACTCTGGACAGCAGGGCTTCCCACCCCCATACAATGAGGCTTCTCCCCCAGGTCCCCCAGGCATGGACAATGGGCTCTCCACCACCATACACCTGGCCTTTTAACCCATCCTTGCTTTGTTTTCAGTCTGCTCCTGACTGGCTTGCCAATTGTTAGAAAGTAGAGGAGGGTCAGTAAATTATCCCCCAGACTGAGAAGGCACTTTGACACAGAAAAGTGAAGCAAGTCACTTCATATCCATATCATTTACACCAAGTTTTATTCAGGGTAACTTACTGATAGAGGAATCAGAAAGACATATGATCCAGGCACCACGAAGCTATTCTCCACCAAGTCTGAGCCTTCATCCCCAGCTTCTATACAGCAAAGGGCATAGTGGCGCAGTCACAGGGTAGTTATCTAAAGCAGCACCACCTGTGAGTTAGAGGTTCTCATCTCTACTAGTTACTTAAAATAGAGCGAGCCTTCTGTGCACCACTTTAAGATCAGAACAAGCCTTCCTGCATTCCGGTCAGGGCAGGAATTGAGCTCTATGGGGCCTGGAAGATAGCCCCAAGGAAGATCACCATAGGGGCATGAACAAGATGGAGGCCAAAGATGGAGTCAGTGTTATCAGCCCTCCTACATTTATGAAATATATTTCGTAAATACTAGACTTGAAAGTCAAAATTACTCCTTGATTCATGGACTGCAGAATGGATGGGGTGTTAGCAGACATGAAAACAGCATTAATCTCATTGTACATCTCCATCAGAGATCCTGGGAGACCAGGTGCATTGTCAATGAGCAATCAGATTTTGAAAGGAATCTTTTCTTCTGAGCAGTAGGTTTCAACCATGAGCTTAAAATATTCAGAAAATTATTTTGTAAACAGATGTACTGTCATCCAGGCTCTGTCGTTCCACTGACAGAGCACAGGAAGAGTAGATTTTGCATAATTCTTAAGAGCCCTGGGATTTTTTGAATGGTGAGCATTGGTGTCCACTTAAAGTTACCAGCTGTGTTAGCTGATAACAAGAGAGTCAGCCTGTTCTTTAAAGCTCCGCAGCCAGGCATTGACTTCTCCCTTCTATCTCTGAAAGTCCCAAGTGGTATCTTCTTCCAATAGAAGTCTATTCTGTCTACACTGAAAACGTATTGTTTTGCTGTAGCCACCTTCATTTTCTTACCCAGATCTTCTGGATAACTTGCTGCAGCTTCTACACTAGGATCTTGCTGCTTCACCTTATATTTTTATGTTCTAGAAATGGCTTTCTTCCTTAAGTCTCATGAACCAACCTTTGCTGGCTTCAAATTTTTCTTTTACAGTTTCCTCACCTCTCAGCCTCCACTGAATGAAGCAAGTTAGGGCCTTGCTCTGGAGTAGCCTTTGGTGTAAGGGAATGTTGGGGCTGGTTGGATCTTGTAGGTAGACCAAGAAAACTTCCTCCATACCAGCAATAAGGCTGTTTCACTTTATCACTCATATGTTCACTAGAGTAGCACATTTAATTTCCTTTAAGAACTTTTCCTTTGCATTCACAACCTGGCTAACTTACAAGAAGCCTAGCTTTCAGCCTATCTTTTGACATGCCCTCCTCACTAAGCTTCGCAATGTCTAGCTTTTGATTTAAAGTGAGAGATAGGAGACTCTTCCTTCCACCTGAACACTTAGAGGACTTGCAGGGTTATTCACTGACCTAATTTCAATACTGTTGTGTCTCAAGGAATAGAGAAACCTGAGGAGAGGGAGAAAGATAGGGGAAGAGCTGGTTGGTGGAGCAGTCAGAACACACATATATTTATCCATTAAGCTCACTGTCCTATATACACGTGGTTCATGGATCCCCAAAACAATTACAATAGTCACATAAAAGATCACTGATCACAGATCATCAAAACAAATATAATGATAATGAAAAAGTTTCAAATATTGTGAGAATTACCAAAATGTGACGCAGCAACATGAAGTGAGCAAATGCAGTTGGAAAAACGGCGCCAACAGAGTTGCTCGTTGCAAGGTTGCCCCAAACCTTCAATTTGTGAATAACACAGTATCTGTGAAGTGCAATAAAGCAAAACACAATAAAATGAGGAATGCCTATATTAGTAAAAAGTTTAAACAGAAGGTGTACCTATTCTAAAAGTGCTTCAGGTACTGATACACTGAGATGTACTTATAATTACTATTTTTTACCTGTCTTTAGGTCTCTGCTGAAGTGTTATCTTCTTGGAAAGTTCTTCTCCGACCACTTTACCTAAAATCATACCCCCATCATTCTCTTTGAGCCCTCATTCTCTTTCTTCTTTTGTTTAAAGCACTTCTTTCCATATGACATAACATTATATATTTTTATTTGTTTGCTATCTATCTCCCCTCTAGACTGAGAGATGGAACTGCGTTTGTTCACTGACATTCCTCAGACTTTGGAGCAGTACCTGACACATAGTAGGTGCTCAATAAATATATATCGAGAGGGAAATGAAACCACCAAGACTGACTTTAATTAGGAGTTTCCTTCTGAGTCATGTGAGGAAGGTATTAAACACCAGAATAGGGGCGCCTGGGTGGCTCAGTGGATTAAGCCTCTGCCTTCGGCTCAGGTCATTATCTCAGGGTCCTGGGATCCAGCCCTGCATCGGGCTCTCTGCTCAGCATGGAGCCTGCTTCCTCCTCTCTCTCTGCCTGCCTCTCTGCCTACTTGTGATCTCTGTCAAATAAATAAATAAAATCTTAAAAATAAATAAATAAATAAATAAAATAAACACCAGAATAAAATGCAAGCCCTGTTTGCCAGGAGGTTGGGAGAGTGGCTGTTGAGTGGAAAATCATCTCTGTGAGTCAGGATGAGATGGTTGCTTGTGTTTGTAGCTTCTGGCTCTAAATAGCCTGTGTCCTCCATCTTAAAGAGCCTAAGACAGCTCTGGGCACTGAGGGAGCCATGTCCTCCATGGTCCAACCCATGCAAACCCTCCTTCAAAGTGTCTGGGCCATGAGGTTAATATTTCATGATTTTTTTCCTCATCTAATTTAAGGTCTTTTCTAATCTGTCATGAAGTTGTACAGAAGAAAGCAAGGCCATGACTCAGACATGCCTCCTGAATGTGCCCTGTAGATTCTTGCAAAAGCAATAGATTTTCCTGCCCAGGTTTCCTCTGTTAAAGCACCATTCAAATGAGAAAATGAGTTATTAGTGTTATTATCAACAGCAAACATAATATTATGATTCCTTAGACTGTTTTACCACTCTATACTTTTCATACTTCTCTAGTTTTTCATTTATTGATTGAAATGATTGGTCAAGTAGCAAGGTAATCAGGGCAGGCTGGATTCTCCTCCCCCATCTCCATTTAAAGAGGAAGAAACTGAGACACTTCTTTCCTCTGCTCTGAAGGGACCTGTCCACACAGTAAGTGACAGAGCTAGGATTTGAACTTAGGTTGTCAGACACCAAGTTCATTCTTTCTATGATACCCATATTGATAAACCTTCTCTGGCCCATGCTGCACAAGGAAATTAAACTGGATTGAATTTGGCAAACATTTAACAAATATTTGCAAACAAGCCCATACCTCAACCCTAAAGAAGGAGGGTCTCTCCAGTGCTTGAAGGAATAGGTCACCCAATTTAATTTTTTCTTAAGCAATTACTATCAGCTAAGCTGGGCTAGGTTGTGTGAAACACACAAAGAACAGAAGACAGTTTGATACAAGATGCCCTTTGAATTCTTTTCTCACCGCTGGGTGGCTACAGTGCTACATTTTAACCCCATTTTACCTGCTTAAATATGTCATGAGGTAGTGCATCAGTTCAACCCCAGGACTGTGATCTCCTAGCAATGCTCTGTGTATAACCACTCTACTGCACTGGGGCTGCCAGTGCTTTCTGGCACTTCTGAGACCCCTCCGTAACATCCTTACCTTGTTTCATGTCCTGGGTGCTTTCCTATCAACACGCTACAAGTTGATTTTTTGTTTCAAAGGTGCCTCAGCTTTCCCCTACATATTATTGTAATTTAGAGTGTCAATGTGAGAGGAAATTATGAAATGTAATCAAACTGGAAGAGGAAGGGTACATGGCAAACTGAATCTGCCTGGCACTTCTCATAATATTGGAAAAATACCAACTGTCCACATCAAAGTATAAAGGGCTTATAGAAATTTGGGAGGAAGCTAAAGCCTGCCTCAAATAGCCCTGCAGCTCTCTAAAGAAAGCCCTACACTCTCTGCTACCTACACGAAGCTGAGATGCCAAAATGCACTGGTACAATGTACCAAAAGAAATAACATTCTTAGGGATGTAGGGACCCTGGAGTAGCTCTATTAAGCATGACCTATTCACTTCCCCATCAACACCTATCAAGAGGTCTCAGAAGACACGTCCTCTTGCAGCAGGACACTAAGATGAAATTTCTGTTTCTGGCAGTATGCAAACTAGATGCTCTGACTGACCCTCCTGTGAAAAGAAATTGAAAATGTCTGGATAAAAAAAATTTTTTTTTTTTAATTAAGCACAACCATGGACTGGAGAGTAGAGAGTACTTAGAGTCCAAAACCAAAGTGAATAATGAGGAACAAACTACTGATACACACAAAATAGATTCATCTCAACACTATTATGCTGAGTGAAAGAAGTCCGGGCAATAGAGAGTACATACTGCATGATTTCATTTCTGTAAAATTCTAGAAACTGCAAATGAATCTATAGTGATAGGAAGTAAGTCGGTTAGTAGTATAGTGATAGAATGTAGTTTTTTGGGAAGCCTGGGTGGCTCGGTCACTTAAGCATCTGCCATAGGCTCAGGTCATGATCCCCATGGTCCTGGGATTCCTATTTGTCAGGAAGTCCTAGGGCTTCCTATTTGTCAGGAAGCCTGCTCTCCCTCTACTGCTTCCCCGGCTTCTGCTCTCTGACACTCTCTCTCTCTCTCTCTCTCTCTCTCTCTCTCGTCAAATAAATAAATAAAACTCTTTCAAAAAAAAAAAAAGATAAGAAAAGAAAAAAGAAAGTAGTTTCTCAGGGATGAGGATGGAGGAAGGGGTGTGTAGCGGCCAGGTAGGAGGATACTTGGGGTGATGGAAATGTTCATTATTTTAATTATAGGTATGATTTAATGAATGTATCCTGCTACAATTGATCAAATATGTAGTTTATGGTGCTTCAATTATACAGCAACAAACGAAAACAAACTCCAACTAACTAACAAAAACAAAGGGATTATTAGGAGCCCAAACTTAAATTTAAGCTGTGAAGTGTTTTTCATCCTGAGCACAGACACCAATTCTGGTGACCTAGAGTTCCCCTTTCACAACCTTACGGGACCAGGGGAAAAGGCAAAAGAGCCCAAACTGCTGAGTATAATAGGAGAGTCCCTGCACAAAGCTGGAACTTCAAAGGTCTATACCTTTAAGTAAGAGTGACCATCAAATAAACCAGCCTTTCACCTCCTGCACATGCAGGGGATGGGAAGTTCTAGTTATTTTATCTTAATAGCAAACACCAGGTTTCTGGATCAGAGATCAGAGCAATTATTTACTTACAGCAATAACAGTGTGGGTCCCCCAGGCTCCATTTTCCCTCTGAGCAGCGATGTGATAAGGGCAGATGTTCACCCTGCATGTACAGAGGAGTCCTTCAAGAGGGGAACCCTGGAATTAGGAGCCTCCGTTTATGCAGAAACTGGCACACAGCGGCCACCTGCTCCTCTGCAGGAGAAGGAAAGAGACCTTTGCTCTCTAAGGTAAACAAATCCTCTCTGGGAAGAGAAGGTCCTCTCCAGGTATTTACAACTCTTTGAAATGCAGACAGATAGCTCCAGGAGAGATAAACTTGCAAATCTCCCCCTGGGTGGTACTGTCTTCAGCTAGTGTTTGCCATTTACTCATACTTGGCTGGGAGTTTTCGCTCAAGTGCAAACATGAAAACATTCACCTGTTTCCCAACAGGGGACAGATGGGCAAACTGCCTATTTTGAGCTCAGTTGCTTACTGGGGGGTAGGGGGAATGCCCACTTGAGCATTCATAAGCACAATATGGCCTCATTTAGACAAAATTACCATTACCTGGATGATAATAATAAATTAGACAACTGATGATTTAATAGTTGGTTAGGCATAGCTCAAGAAAGAACTGAAAAATAAATCTGAAGAAAACTAGTATGCAGCAAAGGGAGACAGAGAGATGAAAATATGAAAAAGAAGTTAATAGGTATGGGGAAAAAGAGTAAAAAGATCTGATGAGACTAATTGGAGTCCCAAGAGCAGAAAAGAGATATTATGAAGGAGAGGCAATTTTTTGAAGAATTATGGCTCCAGAATTGATGAAAGACTCCAATCCGCAAACTGCAAAAGGCCAATAAATTCCAAGCCGGTTAAGTAAGAGACATACCCTCCTAAGTACATCAGACTGCATATTAAAAGCAGCAAGTGAAAAAGACCTATTACTCTCACAAGAACACCTAAGTTACTAGACCAAGAAGTCAATTGATCTTTTTAAATGGAGATGTAATTCACATAGCATAAAATTCACTCTTTTAAAGGATATAATTCAGTGATTTAAGTGTCTTCCCAAGGTTGTACAGTCACCACCACCACATACATCCAGAACATCTTCATTACCCCAAAAGGAAATGTCACATCCACTAGCAATTACTCTCCATCCCACTCCCTCCCACCACTGGCAGCCAACTATCTAATGTCTGCCTCTATGGATTTACTTATTTTTGATATTTCATATAAATGGCATCGTATTACATACGTATGTGTGTGTGTGTGTGTGTGTGTGTGTGTGTGTGTGTGTGTGTGTATATAACATGTGTCTGGTTTATTTTACTTAGCATAATGTTTGCAGGGTTTATCCTTGTTGTAGCATGCATTAGTACCATGTTCCTTTTTGTAGCTGAGTAATAGTCCATTGAAGGGAATCACCATATTTTGTTTGCCCATTCAACAGTGATGAATATGCAGGCTGTTTCTGTTTTTTGGCTATTATGAATGATACTGCTATGAACTAGTCATGTACAAGTTTTTGTGAGAATCAGTGTTTTCAGTTCTCTTGCTACAGGCCTAGAAGTGGAATTGCTAGGTCATGTGGTAACTCTGTTTAGGTTTTCAAGGCACCACCAAACTGCTTTCCCCAAGTGGCTGCACCATTTTATAATCCTAGCAGCAATGCCTGAGGGGTCTTGCTTCTCCCACTTCCCCACCAACACTTGTCATTGTTCATGCTTCTGATTACAGCCATTGTAGTGAGTGTGAAATAGTATTTCACTGTGAGTTTGATTTGCATCCTCTAATGACTAATGACATTCAGTATGTTTTACATACTTATCGATCATTTATTTTTCTTCTTTGGAGATATGTCTATTCAGATACTTTGTTCAGTTTTTAATTGGATTGTCATATTACTGAGTTACAAGAGTTATTGATATATTCTTGATACTAAATTCTTTTTGTTTTAAGAGTTTATTTATTTATTTGACAGAGATCACAAGTAGGCAGAGAGGGAGGCAGAGAGAGAGGGGGAGGCAGGCTCCCTGCTGAGCAGAGAGCCCGAGGCGGGGCTCGATTCCAGGACCCTGAGATCATGACCTGAGCTGAAGGCAGAGGCTTTAACCCACTGAGCCACCCAGGCGTCCCATCTAAATTCTTAACTAGATATGTGATTTATAAATATGTTCTCCCATTTTCTGAATTGTTTTTTCAATTTCTTGATAGTACCCAGATACTTTTTTTGAACCATGGAATACCAATTTCAGAAAAAAATGTTTTCAATTGTTTTAATCTTCTCCTGATTTGCTGGTGTCCTCTGTTCTTCAGCCTTCACTGGGTAAATCCTTACCAGGGCTGCACAGTGACATATCACAGTGTTGGTAATCCTGAGCTGTTCGTTTCTTCAACCCAAGCCTTGGGGAGTACAGAATGAATGTCTGTCGCTGACCACTTAAGAGTGGTTAGTAAGAGAAAGCAAGTAGCAGTTTGGGTAGATTTTTATTGTGTGTGTGCACATTGCACATGCAGACGTGTGTGTACACACATGTGCACATACATTCAGACCCAGAGCTGTTCAGACAGATTAATAAAACGATGGTGATGAGGGAGCAGGAGGCTGGCTGAGGACAAAGCAAAAGCTGGCACCTTGCACCCCCTCTCCATCTGCTCCCCTCGGTAATATGCATGACATTCCTCAGCCACCCCTGGCTGCCCTAAAGAAAAGCAAATAGTTAACTTGCAGAGATCACAATCCTGCAAGACAGGAGTCTCCCTTGGTTTACCAATGTCCTAGAGATTTACAACAAAGAAGCTATCTTAACAATAGCACAATTTCCAGAGGCAAACAACTCAGTTCCTCAAGCCCTAACATCACCCTCCCCTCCATAAAACTGAAGGAGGCTGAGGTAGAAGGAAATGTAAATAAAGTTAAGTTTCTTCTATACCTAAATCTCACTAACAAAGACGCTTGATAGCAGGATTGTGACATCCCACCAGGAATCTCCCAACTATCTTGATGTTAATGGCTTGCCAAAAGACAACAGTGATCAAGCCGCAAGACCTCTGGTATCCCAGCACCCTGTAGGCCCTCTTTAGCATATGAAAGCTCCGTTGAAACCCCCCCTTTTCCCTCACCTTCCCCCAACCGCAGGGTACATAACCTGCCATCCCTCACAACCCCGGGCAGCAGATCTTCCTGCCCACGGGTCCTGTCCCTGTGCTTTAATAAACCACCATTTTGCACCAAAGATGTCTCAAGAATTCTTTCTTGGTCATCGGCTCCGGACCTCAGCCCACCGAACCTCACCTAGGTTTTAGAACTTCATCAATGGTATCCCCTGGGTTGGGGAGCCATACTGACTATATGCGGATGCTTGCTCTGGGATTCAAATTACCTTTTTTTTTTTTTTAATTTGCTTCACTGGGTAAATGTAAGAGAGAATAAAGTGATCCTTTCATTTCCATTCACATGTACTAAGAAATTTCCTTTGGGGAATTTCCCTTTGGGGAATTCCCACAGCCTCTTCTTTCCATCCCATCCCCACCCCCCTCTTAAGGACTACTGAGTAGCAGGGATCTGGCCAGCTCAGGATCTCCCACCTCACTTTGGCTTCCTTCCGTCGGTATCTCTGTCCCCCTGGTTTGGGTGATCACCACTGGCTGCCTCCAAACCCGCTCCCTTGCTGCACTCTCTCAATATCTCACTGCTGCCCTAGTGTCCCTCCAAAACATCTTGTCATTTGTACTCTGAGAACCCAAAAAAGGGTCTAGGGTCTTTTTGTCTTTGTAAATATTTGGCCTCGGTAAAGTTTGTTGAAAGAATATATAAACAACACATTACTTCCCTGCACAAAGTTCTTCACTGGCCTCCCATTACCTTTCACCTGATGTCAAAAAGACTTGGCATAGCGTACACAGTGCCTTCCCAGTCTTGCCATAATGAACATTTCCTGCTCCGTTCCCTACCATCCTCTTTTCTCTCATACCCTGTCCTCCCCTAAAGCACATCCGCCATGCCCTACTCAGTGCCCCATCACCAGCATCAATTCTCTATCTCTGGGCCTTTATTCACTTAATATTCACTTAATCTCTCTTCCCAGAATATTCTTCATTTTCTTTTCTTCCTTCCTTCCTTTCTTTCTTTTTTTTTTTTAAAGCTAATTGGGATTCTTATCCTTCCAGGATGAGCTCCAGCATCTTTCTCCTCTGCAGACGTCCCTGAAAAACCTATTGGGATAGTATGTCTCACAATACCTATTGCTCCCCTGCGCTTTGTCTACTCCTCTCTGACAATAGTTACATCCTTCCAAGCTCCTTTCTGGAAGGCTGGATTCTCCCTAATCTGACTGCATCCCCTCAGGGCCTGGCCAATATACCTTTGTTGAATTGAGCTAAACTCTTATGTGCAAGCTTAATTTCTGGTTATATCATCCAGGAAGAAGAATCAGGAGAAGTAGGTATAGATTCTAGAATCATCTCTTGATTGCCCCTGAATTTTAGATATTTCAGACCAAGCTGAAATGCCTGCCTCATGGCACCCTTGTGCTGTTCCTTTCTTTCTCCTCTTTCCTTCTAGTCTCTGGCTCCTCTGCATGGCTGGTGGGTGTGGGATCAGCCTCCTTCCACTTTGGTTTGTTTGATGGTCCCACAAAGAAGGAGGAAGATGACCCTCCCTGGGACTGTCCCCACATGATCTCTGGATCTCTGGACAGATAGTCACCCACCTGCAGGCAGGTGAAGGAATGGGAAAGCAAAGCAGGTTTTCAGGCCTCCTTTCCTCTCTTGTTCCATAGGGAAACTCCGGCAACATACCATGAGAGGAGATAACTCAGAGCAGGGGTTCTCCTCTAGAACTCAGAATGCTGTTCCAGCATGCCATCTTTTCCCTGCAGTCTCTGACAGTTGCTCACTGCTTTCCTTGACTTGGAGTATCCTTCCCTTTACAGCCCTCCTGTATTTCTGGCCAATACTTCTTTATCGTTTCAGGATTCATTTAGCTGCCTCCTTGGTGTTCTATGTGTGCCCTGTGCTTACTACTGCCCCTTCCATTGGAATTGCTCCATATGTAGACTCCCTGCATCACCCCAGATGATACACACCTTATGTACAGAGCACTTAGCATGTAGTAAGTGGTCAATAAGTATTTGATGAATGAATAAATATGAAGCAGTTCCCACTTATTCACCTGCCCTTGAGAATAACACCATGTTTCCTGGTGAATATAAGAAAGACCCCAAATTAACCAGTATGTTGAAGTGCATGACTCATGGAATTTAATCAGGTTTTGTGTCTCCCAATGCCTCATTCATTCATTCATTCATTACTCATCCTCTGTCCCTGCATAAAAATGTGGGCAGACCCATAACTAGCTATCCTTGGGTTATATAAACTATCTCACTTTAGTAATCAGAAAGTCAGCAGCCAAGTCTTATCTTCCCAGTGACTTGCTAATTTTGTCCTCTCCTTTTAAATTCCACTCCTCCTTTCTGTGAAAAGTGCCCATTATGGGGGTGCCTCAGTGGCTCAGTCAGTTAAGCACTCTCTCTCAAATAAATAAATAAAATCTTTTAAAAAATATAAGTGCTCATTATGTTTCACCTGGAGTTCTGCAGTAGCCTTATACTGGCCTCCAAGCTGGTCTCTCCTACTTTCTAAAGAACAGGTGAACTTTCCACAAAAGTTTTCAAGGGCTCTCAGTTGTCTACTGAGTCAAATTCAAATTCTTCACCTGGCATTCAAGAGTCTCCATGACCTAACATGAGCCCATTCTTCCAGTTTTATCTCCCATCAACCTCATGCAATCTTGTTATCACTAAATTGTTCACCGTTCCCTCAACATGCCTTTGCTCATGCAGTTTCATCAACCTGGATGCTCTGACCTTGGTTTTTTCCCCATCAGGACCAACTTCATCCCTCAGGCTCAAATGCTACCTTCTCTTGGGAGCCTCCCCCAGCTCCCCAGTTGGAATTACTAAATAATGTCTCAGGAATCCTGTAGCTGCAGAAGGACTTTCAAAAAGCCCAGTGCCTGTTATTCCAACTTAAAGCATAATTGTTAAATGCCTAATTTTATCAGATGCATTACTGATTGGCTGCTACAGGGCAGGGGTTTTGGGGGCATGGGTTGGCAGGAAATGATCTGTGGATTGGTGAACTGTGAAGGCCTCCAAAAGAGATAGCTCTCTTTTGGTGGGGTGGTAAATGATATTCTGGGGATAGAGAGATGGGGGACAAATGCAGGACACAGAAGACACAACAGGCTAATAAAGTCTCCCTTTCTCCTCATATCCACGGATACCCTGCACCCTGGGTATAAGTAATAGCACTCAGTGGAGGATGTGTCCCTGACAACGTTGACGGTCTGATAAACTCAGAGAAGCTGAAAACTAGGAATAGACTTCAGACCTGTATGTCCTAAGTGAATGTAAGGGCACTTTAAGATCAGAAATTTGGCAGCCTGGGGAAGGGGCTTACCAAACATCTTACTCTGTCTCTGGGCTTCATGTCTTTAGATTATTTTAGGGTGATGAGATTTTGTAATATAACTGTGGGCCAATAGTGCTTCTGAGCTGTAGAGTGTAGGGAAAAGGAGCCCTGTCTGGTTCAACATAATAGATGGTCCCAGCCGCACTGCGCTTACTTCATCTCCTGTTTTGCTTTATAATGTTAAGAGTTCTAGATAGATGTAATGCCCTGTTAGACTGTTTGCTTCTCAAAGACAGGCACCCTAGCGGGTCTGCTTTGATGTGCACATGGAGTATGCTTTGCACACTCACTTTTGGTGTTTGCTTATCAAATAGTGGCTGCTTTCTTTGTTTCAGCTGCCCTGCTGTTTGTGGTTAGTTCACTCAGCTGCCTGAAGCTGAAGCCTAATTAGGGCATGGCTCCAAATTCAAGCCAGGTGTGGAGATTAGCATCCTGCTCTTTCTCGACCCTCTAGGCAAAAGTGTAGTCAGCAATCAGTGAGCAAATAGTGTGATAGGGATTCAGAGATGGGGATATGAAGTTACATCCTTTAAGGTTTTGCATTCGAGATTGGATAGTCAAGTGTGGAAAATACAATGAGTGTATAAGTAGAATTTGCTATGCTACAGTGTGCTTCTATAATACCATTTAAACCACACCCCATTGATTTAAGAGAGAGAGAGAGAGAGAGAGAGAGAGAATAATGTCTATATCATGTTCAAGTTGTGTTGGTTTGTATATAATTTTCCTGGGTAATGGGAGATAGACTGGTGGTAACAGAATTATAACTACAAGTAGTGAAGAAAAAGCCCTCAGTTTGGCTGCTGTATTTCAAGAAGCCCTCTCAGCATATTTTGGGAAGATTAAATGTAAACACCTGCACTTGGGGCTTGTTTCCTAGATCGTGCCCCCCAGCCTTGCACATTTCGGGGCCGGGACCTGTCCTCCTGTACTTGACTTAATGGCAGTGTAACTGCACAGTCATTGTGCCTGCAAATTACCATCTTTACTCTTGTTCCATGCATTTTAATACCACTTAAATGGGCACAATGCTCTGCACATGCGATGTTCTGATGAACATATTGTAAATCAAAGACTGGCCTCCAAACTTCTAGATAGCTCTCTTGCATTCCAGGCAAGAGGTCCTCCCCAGATAATCATTATTTGATTATACTATCAGTAACATCACATTCAGTTCTTTTGATGGGCTAAACAAGAAGGCCACTTGTTAGAAAAGGCAAGTTTGTTCTTAGGAGCCAATGCAAGACACAGAAGGATTTGAATTTAGTCTACCTTTCAGCTCTCTCCCATCAGGCCCCTGGTGAGTGTGCCTTCCTTGACCTTCCTTAAAACCTAGCACTGCTACAATCTCTATCTGCTACCCTTGCACTGCTCCCCAAATTAGAACATTGATATATTTACCTGCATATTGGTTGTCTCCACTAGAATGTAAGCTCCCCGATACAGCCCAGCTCTTAGAAAAATGCTGGAGCATAACAGATGTTCCACGTACACTGTCTACTGGATAAAAAATCTAAATTCTACCTTCTGGTACAAACGCTTAGGAGAATGCTTTGGCAATGTCTTCTGTAAATGAATACATGCTACTCTGCCACCTGGCCATTTTAGTCCTAGGCATGCACCTATGCTGGAGTCTTCCAGTTCTTTCCCAACATCCATTCTCTCCTTCCTCCATGGAAATAGAATTTCTAGTTGGTCATATGACTACCTAGAATAAAGACTTAATTTCTCACTCTCCATTGTAGCCAGGTGTGGCCAAATAATTTCTGGCCAATGATATATAAGTAGAAATACTGTGTAACATTTCCCAGGAGCCTTACTTAGTAGACAAGTGCTATGTATGCTTTGTCCTCCCTTTTTATTCTTCCTTCATCTCACTGACTTAAATACAGGATGCCATTATCTTGGACTGTGAGGATGAGAGCCACGTTCTAGAAATGGCGGCACCATGAGCTGGAAGAAGGCTGGTTCTCTGGGGATTTAGAGGAGTAGCACAGTTCCATTAGCCGTGCATCACATCCATCCAGACTTCACGTAAATACATTTCTATCTGGTTTATCCCACTGTTATTTTGAGTTTCTATCACTCATGGCTGAAGCCAAGCCTAACTAAAATAATCCCCAGAGAAAACCTTGCATGTACACAAGAATATCTGTAGCTCAACTGTTCATTACAGAAACAAACAAAAAAAACACCCAAATCCATCAAACATTAAGTGGATAAATTCTTCCTGTAAAGTCATAAAATACACTTTTGGGTAATGAAAGTGACTGAATGACAGTTATCTTCATCAGCATAGACAAATTCTCCAAAACATATGAAGCAAAATAAAATGGCTCAGAATACATATAGTATGATAGGAAGTACGATATAAAGTCCAAAAGTCAGCAAAATATATGTTCTTCAGGGATACTGTCTCCACCTTCAAGACAAAAGAGAATGATTAACACAAAGTTCAGGAGAGTGACCATCGCTGTGAGGAGAAGGGTGGGGTAGGGTACATGGAGACCTTGAGAGGTACTGGCATTTCTGTGAAACTCTGGAGGGGTACATGGCTCGTGTGTTTCCTAATTACTCTTTAAATCAGACAAACAGACATACATACTTTTGTGAATTTAGAGTATGTTTCTCAATACAAAAGATTCTACTCTGCCCTCTGGTGACACCTGTTATCCTTTGCTTGCATACCCTCTTCCATAATAACAGCTACAACACACCTGAGAAAACCATGAAAGACTGAAGCAGCTTTATTCACAACAAGCATTCAATACATTGGTTGGTGACAATCAGTACTAAATGGCAAGTTCTGAAGAGCAAATGAACACCTATGTAAAGTGAGTTACATTACTCACTTAACATTAATTTCTATCAATTACTTCACTAGATTCATTTCCTTCCACTTAAAGCTTAAATCCTTTCCTAATAGAAAATATAAATTTACTAATTCAGCAAATTTTTAAGCACCTACTGTGTTTTTTACACGGCTTTACACTTCAGAAACCAGCATGAACATCTATATGTACAGACTCCAAAGTGCCTTGAGCATAATAAGAATCAAGAACAGTTACATCACTATTAAAACTGCCACTATATAGATTTATTCTGAAAGCTTAGAGCTCTAAACCACACTAGCACCAAAATCCCCTCGAGGCAACCTCTCCAACCTTTAAAGGTTCATCTCTGTAGGCTTAAGTCTATGAACTCAACTTTCAGAATTTTAGTGGCTTTAAACAAGAGTTTTTTCCTTGTTTATAACCATTCTGCTTTGGGTTGGGGCTGCTTTTCAGTGCAGTCATCCTCCAGGTGTAGGCTCTGAGTTTCAGGCATTTTGTGTTTGTGACACTTAATGTCAAGACTTGATTCCACAATCACCACTGCAGGGTGTGTAGCTTTAGAGTCTTTAGTCGTATTCTGTTGGCTAAAGCAAGTTATATGGCTCCTTCTAACATCAAGTGGGTGGGAGAAGGGCAGTTCTTTGGGGATCTAAAAGGAGTGGATACCAAATACGTGAGTAGTGACACAGAACTGGGTAGTATAATTAGACATTTCCAAGTGTTCTCATGTACCATCCCTCACCTCTGTTTAAATAGTCAAGAGACCCTATAAGGAAATTATTCATATTTCCTTTGTCTAGATAAGAAAGTATGCCTTGCTTGCCTATGCTGGGTTTGCTATGAGAGGTAGAGAAATAATCAAGATTAGGATGGGACCTAGTCCAATCTCTCATAAAAAGAAATTAGGACACAGAAGTACAGAAGGAAGACCATGTAAAGACACAGGGAGAAGACAATGATCTATAAGCCAAACAGAGGCCACCAAAGAGATGCAACCAGCCTATAACTTGCACTTGGACTTCTAGGCTCCAGAACTGTGAGAAAATTAATTCCCTTTTTTTTTTTAAAAGATTTTATTTATATATTCGAGAGACAGTCAGTGAGAGAGAGCATGAGTGAGGAGAAGGTCAGAGAGAGAAGCAGACTCCCTGTGGAGCTGGGAGCCCGATGCGGGACTCGATACCGGGACTCCAGGATCATGACCTGAGCCGAAGGCAGTCGTCCAACCAACTGAGCCACCCAGGCATCCCTAATTCCTGTTTTTTAAGCCTTCCAGTGGGCTACTTTGTTATAGAAGACTTAGCAAACCAATATACCTGGAATCTGGTAAACAAAGACCAAAATAAAATGTTAACTATTAATTTTAAGTATTCTGACAGTAGAATTCACTTCTATTGCATTACAATCCTTCACTTTAATACTTGGCAGTATTTGAAATCACATTAACTTCTGACATCTTGTCTCTGATCACAAGACCTTACCCTCTATGTTTTTTAACCTACTGATCTTGTAGTTTATCCTCACCGAGGACTCAGCTTCTTCATAAAATGGGAAGATCCAGGATGTCAATATTCACCTGGATTCATCTTCTTCCCTACCCAGTTTGGACCCAATGGTCAAGGAAAATCTATTTTCATCATCTATTCTGTGTAACCCATTCTCTTTACCCTACCTCCTTGCCACTGGTTCCCAATTCTGGAGATATCCAACCATTTGCTTTCTTTGATCCCGATCCCAGATTGTCAGATAAATGCTTAAGAAAATTTTACCATCTATCTTCATGCCACATCTGCTTAAGGAATGTGGAATATGCAACAAATGTTCTTCTAGGCTCAGCTTTCACAACTGTCCTTTGTGAGTATTCTCACTTACTAGCTAACAATAATCTGTACTGTTGAAGGAGTACCTACCGGGAAGTCTGCAGAAAGCGAAATACTAGTGTAATTTGGTGCCCTATGTTAGGGTCAACACATCTGTGATTTCCTTGGTCTTCCCCTCTTCTTGTTACCGCACAGTTGTAAGATGGCTGCTAAAGCTCTGGAATTTATTTCCCTTGCTCATGGCAACATGAAGGGGCAAACTTTACACCTGGTACCAACTCTTTTATTATCTTATAAACTCAGTCCACCCTTAAATGTTAGGGCCGCTCCTGGCTCCATTTTTAGTTCTCTCATATCCTTGCCACACACATACGCTCCATCTGTGATCTCATCTAAGGCTTCTAGGACCAACCGCACCATGCTGATGATTGCACAATCTCTGCTTCTGGTCTTATCTTCTTCCCTGAGCTCCAGCTCTTAATCTGCACTTGGATATCCATCATACCTTTCCAAAGGAACATGATCAAAACAAGGTTATCTCTCCATTTCTACATCTATCTTCTCATATTCCTGATGGATGGCATTGCCACTCTCCCTTCTCGTAGATAAAACCCATGTAAGGTCTTTCTTCAGCTCCCTGGCTCCTCCCCTCACCAATACCTCATAAGCCCCCAAATCCTGTCAGGGTGCCCTCCAATGGCTACCGTTGCGCTTCTCTTCCTGTTCTGCTTTAGCTCAGGTCCACATCAACTTTCATTTCCCTACAAGCCTTCCCTTGTCCCACATGTAATTAGGTGCTCTGCAGGGGCAGTGTCAGCAGAGCGGCTGAGAGGGCAGAGTGGCAGCCCAAGTTCATCCTGGTTGTGCCACCCCCCCCAGTCACATGACTCAGGGCAAGTTATTTAACCACTCTGTGCCTCAGTTTTCTCACCTGAGAAATGGGGTTAATAATATGACTTACCTCCTTGGCTACTATTGTGAAGAATAAATGAATACACACTCAACACATTTTGAAGACTGTCTGGCTCTAACCCTGTGTTATTGTTACTAACATTTAAAATCAGATATGTGTATAACGTGTTCTGCATAAGTGCTGAGCTCATGGTGAGAGCTCAGTAAATGTTAATTATTATTATTTTTATCTATGCTCTTTCTACTGCTGCATTCAGGATCCTGTTAAAGTACTTCTCACTGCATTTTATAATTAATTCATTAATATTTGTGTCCCGCACCAGACTGTGTATTTTCCCCAAGCAGAATGCAGACCATATTTTAGTCATTACTGTATGTGTAGCACTGAGCACAATGCCTGGGACAAAGGAGGACATAACAGACGTTTTCAAGTGCGTAAGTAAGAAAGACAACAAGCAGTTTGCGTAGCTCCTAACAGTATACTAGCTCCCAATGTAGGAGTTCTTGATGGTGCATCAGCTCCTTTGACATAATTCTGCGGCCCCCGCCCCCACCTCCGGCCTCACATACTCCGCATTTGGAATTCTTCCTTGACGCCCCACGCTGACAGAGCTGGATGCCCTGCCCATATATTTCTGTAGCCCACTGTGCCTGCTTTTTCCTATGATAAATTATCACACTATAAGGTATGATACTTGTTGCCTCACTTGATAGATGGTCACCTCCCCCCATCCCCCGTAGGGCAGGAAGAGCATCTTATTCAACACTAAGTGCCCAGTCAGTGAGCAGCATATTATCTGCCACACAGCACTAAATCCGTATCTGTTGACTAGATGTATGCATGCATTAATTCTTACAACACTGTGAGACCAGTGTTGATATCATTGCTTTTAATATTGGAGGAAACTTAGAATTAGTGAAAGGAAATACCTCCCCAGAGATCCAGGAACAGAAAATTTGGTTGAAGACATATGAAAGAAGCAAATTAAATTGATAACCATGTATATGTACCTGCATGTGACAAAGTCCCAAAGTGACAGTGGCTTAAGCAAGGTAGACCTTTATCTCTCATGTCAAAGTCTGAGCTGGAATGGCAGCTCTGCTCCACTAAATCAGCTAGGATGCTGATACTTTCTGTTCAATGGCTCTGCCAGTCTGGGTGTTCTTAGTTCTACTGGCATGGTGCAAGAAGGCTCACCCCATGTCTGCAGTTCAGGGCATGGGGAATAAGAATGAGAAAGGAGAGAGGATGTTTCCCTCCTTGAAGGCTACCCTCTGGAACTTGCAAAGTTCATGGTCACTTTGCACAGATGGCCACATCTAACTTTCTGAGAGTGACTGGGATAGATGGGCTTCAGATTGGGCAATCATGGGCCTGACTTCAAAATTCCATTCTTCTGAAGAAGGACTGAAATAATATTGTTACCTCATGGTCTCTTCTCTGGATATTAAAGTTGCCCTTTTCCTGGGTGGAGAGGAGATGCTAGAAAAGGGAATCATCCTAGAGATAGATTTCTTTTTCAGAGTAACATAACTTTGACAGAGAGAGAGACAACAAGAGAGTCTCTCTGTCAAAAAAACAAATAAAACCTTAAAAAAAAAGTAACTTTTTCAACATGTCAATAGTATGAAACAAAAGGGGAAAGGGCACTGCTCTAGAATGAAAGGCACTTAGGAGACATACAACCAATGAAATGTGTGGCTCTTTTTTTAGTCCTAATTCAAATAAAACAACCATAAAAAAGATAATTGAGGAATTTGGGGACACCCTATATTTCAAATATGATAACCTGCTGTATGTAATGATGTCGTACTTTGGATGAGATAACAGTATTTTTTTTGGAAAATATATCTTCAAATAGGCATGAAATGACATGGTGTCTGCTCCTGATTTGCAAGAGAACAGAGTAGGGAAAGATGAAACAATGTGACAGCCTTGACAATTATGGAATTATCTTACTTCGGGCTATATTTAAATTTATTCTCAGTAAGAAAGTTAAAACAGTGGGTGCCAGGGTGGCTCAGTTGTTTAAGCATCTGACTTCAGCTCGAGTCATGATCCCACGGTCCTGGGATAGAGCCCTGTATCAGGCTCCCTGCTCAGTAAGGACACTTCTTCTCCATCTCCTTTTGCTCCTCTCTGTTGCTTGTGTTCTCTTTGTTTCAAATAAACATCCCTCCCCCAACTAGCTCAGCCCCATTAATAGAGATCTTAGTCCAAAGATGGATATAATAAACACAGGCTCTATTTCTTTGAAAGTTCCAGGTCTTTGCAGAGCTCCGAGAATGGCAAGTAAAAATCAATGCATGTGTCCTTATGACTAAGCCTCCCTTCAAATGCTCCCCCGAGCTTGGATTTTTCCTTTAGACTCTAATAGCATGGACATTTTAGAAAAGAAAAGTAGCCCTACAAAACACTTAACATGCTGGGCTTGGTTGCTGGCATACACAAGAGAGAATCAGGAAAATTCTGGCGTATCTTGGACCTCTCTCTGAGGGGGGAGGGGGGTGGTCACTCCTCTTCTCCTTAGAATGCATAAATTATGTCAAATACAGAAGCAAAATAATTTTGACCCACAGCAGGTCATGGCTTCCTAGTGTTTCTTCCAAAAGAGATAAGTAAAAGGACTATTTTTTTTTCCTTTCTGGAGCTCCTCTGCTCTACTCCGCAACAGTCAGGCGCAAGGATGACATTTGTTGCCACTCTGTTTTTGTGGTAGCTGGGGAGGTTTAGGGCAGGTATAGCTAAGAGGATAACAATTTTCCTGAGGAAAAGGTCACCCCTAAGTGGCTCTCAGCCTCAGTAGCAGGGATGATTTTCTCCCGATCACTGTGTTACTGCTTTTCAGAGGAAACTAGAATGAAGAAGTACTATATTCTGTGTTGCTGATAAAAAGATTTTCATGTATGCAGAGCCAGAGATATACTACGACAACATGTTCATGATGAATTAAGTGAATGCAGTTGCTCACACATATAAACCCATATATACCCATGCGAAGTCAGCTATGTGTGTGAACCCCTGAGCATTAAATTTATTTCAAAAAGCTCTTCTTGAATACCAATGTGTGCTGGGTATTACCCTAAACACTGAGGAGTGAGATCTGCTCTTGCCCTCATGGAGCTGAATGTCTGGCCTTACTCCTATTCTTTGAAGGTCAGTGCCACAGAATATTGTGAAATTCAAGCTGACTTTTTCCCTAAGGTGCATACAGTATGCCTTGCCCCCCGACCAATTCTGCTTAATGTCATATATCTCCCACTGATATGTGTATTGACAGGTTGATCCCGAACAAGATCCAAGAATCATCTGGAAGATTTCTCAAAAATTTTTAACAGAAGACCAGGCCTGTAATGTCCTTCCTGAAAACAGTGTTCTTTTGATCTAATACACACTATTCCTTCTCTTAGAGCTCCGCATTCCTCTTATTTTTTTTTAAGATTTTATTTATTTATTTGACAGACAAAGATCACATGTAGGCAGAGAGGCAGGCAGAGAGAGAGGGAAGCAGGCTCCCCGCTGAGCAGAGAGCCCGATGCGGGGCTTGATCCCAGGACCCTGAGATCATGACCCGAGCCGAAGGCAGAGGCTTTAACCCACTGAGCCACCCAGGCGCCCCCGACATTCCTCTTTAGTGCATTTATGTCTCCCAGACTTTGCAAGAAAGAAACTGATTCTGGAGCACCTGTGTGGCTCGGGTGGTTAAGTGTCTGCCTTTGGTTCACGTCATGATCTCGGGGTCCTGGAATCGAGCCCCATGTCTGGCTCCCTGCTCAGCTCGGGAGTCTGCTTTTCCCTCTCCCACTGACCCTCCTCCTGCTTGTGCTCTCTCTCTCAAATAAGTAATTAAAATCTTAAAAAAAAAAAAAAAAAAAGAAGAAGAAAGAAAACCATTCTACCTAGTGTTTCCCAGACTGGTTTACCTTCAGAGCCCTTTCATCCAATAACCCTTTTATTTGTGTTTCATGAAACATACTTTGGGAGATGTCAATCCAGAGACACCTTAAACCAGGAAAATAGTTGACACCTGTGTGGATTAAATGAAATAGGAATACGTCTAAGTGGAAACAACTTTAGCAGCTGTCTTTGACTTTTGACTTACTTGAAGCTAAAATCTAAGACACTGAAACTCTTGTAAAATCTATTTACTAGGCATCTTGCTATTTAGGTTTTTTAAAGATGAAGATAATCTTATGCTTCCCTGAAGCTTTCTTTCAAAATGAATTGAATGTTAATTAGAAAGCTGAGAAGTGTATCAAGCAGGGCCATTGCATTGCACCGTTTGGGGGCTGGAGGGGGTGCATGGCATGAAGAACTGGCTCATCCAGCATTTTTCCCACAACCCCCTTTCTTCCTCCTCATGAGGACCATTATGTCTGTGTTTTTCCTGCCATTCACTGCTTACAAACCAATTTGCTTTATCACTGGCCATGTCCTTCTCACATAAACACAAGTCTCCTTTACCCAAGATCCTTTTCTTTCTCTTACCTAATTATATCATGAAATTCTCTCTCTCTAGACTTGCCATGAGTGCAAAAATGACCCTAATTACCAATGATGGGCATGAGGATACTCTAACGGCACTCTTAACAGCTAGGGAGAAGAGAGCCATAAGTGTTCGGGGGAAATGAAGACATTATAATAATAGTGCTGTCACTTTCAAAGTCCTCAAAAGTCTCCTTCAGAATCTCCTAGAAAGTTTCTGTCTACCTCTTTATCTTTCTCTAATCATGCCTGTCATATTTCAAGTAGTTTTGTGTAAGATAAGTAAATTCAAGTATTCCCCAATACCATTTATCTCTGGGAAGGACTTTGGAGATACTTCGTACTGAGGAAATGAAGACTCAGAGAAGTAGAGTTACTTGCTGCAGGACACACAGCCAGCAGATGAAGGATAACAGAATATGCTACCCCAAATATGCCACTTCAGCATAAGGGTTATCATTATTTCTGAAGGCAGCCAAGAAGCAGCAGATGGAAGGAAAGTTCTCTGCCTTCCCCCCAGGTGCCTAAAAACAGGACATAAATTTATAAAGATGTCCCTCCTCCCCTCTGTACCAGGAATGATGAAGGTTAATTCCTGGAGACAACTTTAGACCCTTATCAATAAAAGAAGGCATGACACAAGAGAACTTATTCTTTATTACCTTGCTTTCCCTGATAACCTCTCTATAACTGGTATCCCCTATACCTTTCTTTCTTTTGTCTTTAGTGGAAGATAGTATTTGAGCCAAGATTCTAAGCCACCTCAGAGAGTTATTTGTTTATTTTCCCCTGGGTATCTCTCATGTACACATGAGCGACTGACATGAAGTAGACATGTTAATAACTGTTTGGTTTTCTCTTGTTAATATATCTTTTATTACAGGGGTCCCAGCCAACAACTCAGAAGAATAGAAAGAAAATTATTTTTCCCACACTACAGCAATGACAGAGGACTTGAACTAGGCCTCCTTTCTCTCCTCTAAGCACTCATTCTAGCACCTCATGCTGTTTTCTCATACTCCAGTGCCTAATTTTTCTGTCTGATTTAGTAATACTGGTGGCCAACAGAGAGTGTGAAGGAGCAATCCCCACGGGGAAGGGTTAAGTGTCAGAGGGTAGTTGGGGCATGGGGTAGAGTGATGTGTCCACCTGCACTACTAAGGCCCCATGAGAAAAGTTGTTGTCATTGTCCAGAGACCAAATTCTAGGTTTCCTGGGACACACACTGCACTAGGAGTCCATTCCTGGGAGCAGTTTGCGGGGCATAAAGAGTCCGAGCTCAGAAAGACCTGGGCTTGAATCTGAGGTTGACCACATGCAGGTGTACTGGGTTAAGAGCAACCCCCCAAAATTCATGATCACTCCAAACCTGTGAATGTTTCCTTACTTGGAAGTAAGGATATTTGCAGATAAAATCAAATTAAGATGAGGTCATATTGGATTAGGTGGGGCTTTCATCCAATGATTGGTGTCCTTAGTAAGAGAGAAAAATTTGGACACAGAGACACAGAAGGGAAAGATGAACATGTGAAAACAGAGGCAGAGACTTGAGTTCTGCTGCCATAAACCAAGGAACACCAAAGATTGTCTGCAACCACCAGAAGCTAGAATGAGCAAGGAAGGAATTGTCCCCAGAGCCTTCACCGAGAGCATGGCCCTACTGGCACCTTGGTTTTCCACTTAGAGCTTCCAAAACTGTGAAAGAATCAATCCCTGTTGTTTTCAGCCACCCAGTTTGTGGTCCTTGTTTTACAGTAATTTGAGTACCGAAATGAACACAAGCTATGTGATCAAAACTTCTCTGAGCCTTAATTTCTTCCTCTAGGAAATGGGAATAAAAGCAGGGATTATAGGGTTCTCTAAAGCTTCTGGTTCAATCCATGTGAATTCTTTTCTGAGTGATGCAGAGGGAAGAGGTGCCCACAGCAACGCTGCGTGAGTCTCTAGGCTATCGTCAAGGCTTTCTGAACAGCCAGCAACTCCTGAGAAAATTAGCTCTTCTCTGTTCTCCAGAACATTCTCCTCTTTTCACTACCGTGGCTCCCTTCTGGCTCTTTCTTTCCAGACAGAGAGAACAGACTGGGGCACCAATGGCTCTTGGAAGCGGGACCGGTTTTAGCTGGTGATAAATGGATTGCTGCCCACAGGAGAGCTGTGGGCTGACGTCAGAGATGGCTGGGCACTAATTAAGGGGTTACTGTGTTTACAGGAAGAGGGGAAATAAATGTCAAGACTGCAATGTTCCAGCTGCTTCTTCACAGGGTTGAGGCCAACCATGACGCCTTTTCTCTGAGAGGGTGGCAGGTCTGACTGTGCAGGGCCACCCAGGTTCCTCACGTGGTGATGGCAAGCCAGGCCTGATGCCCAGAGGGGGAGGTCTCTCTTGCTCTCCCTATTCTCACAGCCCTTCACCTTTTCCCTACTGGTACTTTGTTACAGACAGAGGAAAAAAGAAGGGAGGAATGTTCTGTCTAGTTAATTGAGACATTTATAAAGGAGTCACGTTTCCAATCTATTGCCCCGCTGCTCATGATCCTCCGCAATCCTGCTGTTGGTATTTAGAACTGATAAATCTGTCTTTCTAAATGGGTCCTAAGAGGCTGCTTAGATGTAGAAGGCCAGGAAATTAAAGAGCCTTGGGAGGGGGGCTGTCAGCCTGCGCTCCCACCATGCCCCCATGTCAGGCAGTGGCTACGGCAGGAGAAAGCCAATGAAGGAGCAGAGCAGGGAGTGGGAGGGGGACATTTGGCTTTCCCATCACTGCCAAAGACCCAGAAGAGACCCCATCTAAGACTGATAGCTGCAAAATAGGAATTGACTGCCCGGTGTGCCTCATCTAAAGTTGGCTATAAATCAAAGCCTCGTGCCCTCTGCCAGATTCTCAACCAGAAGTTTATTATCTAGAAGGGACAAAGGACAAGCCCCCTGCCCCCACACCACAATCCTGACCTATGGTTCCTAACTCTGGAAGACTTTTGTGGCACTGAGCCTCTGAATTTCCAAAACAGAGTCCCAGGTTCAAAGGGATATGGGGACAGGAGAGGTGGACATGGTGCTGGTGGGGTAGAAGGCAGCACCCTCGGGAAAAGCAGCCCCCAACGGGCACAGTCCTGGGAAAGGGGCTCTGGTTAGAAAAGAAATCTGACAGACTATTTGGATCCAGTTAAATCGAGCAAAAAAAAATTAACTGCAGAAATGTTTCTAAAAATGTTTCCACTTTTTTTTTTTTTCACATGGGAAGACTAAAAAACTCTGCAAGAATTGAAATGGTAACTATTATACTACTTACTATGTGCTATTATGTGCCTGCATCCATACATCTCATATATTCCTGATGGTAACTTTGCAACACTGGTGTGATTGTTCCCACTGAATAGATGAGGAAACTGAGGCTCAGAAATGCTATTTACGGTGTCTGAGATCACACTGTGAGTAAGTGGATGAGTCTGGAATCAAGTCAGCCTGATTCCGTGGTCCATGATCTTTCCCTTCTCTTGGTGTTCCAGTTATTCCAGTTATTCTAATTATTGTTGTATAACAAGCTATCCCGGAATCAGTTGAGTCAAACAACAGCCATTTGGGCATGTTCATGATTCTGTGGGTAAGGATTTAGGCAGGGCTCAGCAGGGACGGCTCATTTCTGCTCCACAATGACTGGAGTCAGCCAGGGTGGCCCAAGACCTGGAGATTGCTGAGCTCTCCTGGGGCCCTATGTCTGGGGTTGCACTTTTGACTTTCCACTAGATTCCCTGATCTTTCTCCACATCACAACTGCTGACAGGTTTCTTCACTCACACATCTGGTGCTTGGATTTGGGTGGCTGAAAAAGCATCTCTCTCTTTCTCCATGTGGCTCTTTCGGGCTTCCATAGAGCATGGTGGTCTCAGGACAGTCAAACTCTCTACATAACAACTGGCTTCTCCAGGATTGGCAGGAAGAGACAGGGGTTAGAAGATGCTAGTTTCTCAAGTTTTGAGCCTGGACACTAGCACAGTACAACTTGCCGTGTTATACTGGCCACACGAGTCACAGAAACTGTCCAGATTCACTACGCTCTCATTAGATGCTTTGTGAGCATCATCTCTATACTTGATGGCGGCAGGTGTGCAACAGAGGAGCCCTTTTCCTTAAATCACACTGTTTTGGAGGATCAATTATGCTTAGCTTTTTAGATTTACAAAGAACTTCCAACTGGCTCTCTTATTTGAGCCTCACAATAAGACTTTGAGGCAAGGAAAGAGGGTTGTATTATTCTCACTTTAAGAAAAGTAAGCTTTCAAAGAGCAAAGAGGCTTATTCAGAGGTATATGGTGGGTAAACTCCCAGCCCATCCAATTCCATACCACCCCGCTGACTACAGTTGAGAGCTTTTCTACCATAGCCTCTGCCCTACTAATGTGTTCTGATTGGTCATATACTATTATTCTGCAGCTTAAAAAAAAAAAACAAAAACAAGGAACATTTCCAGAGGGCTTTCAGAATAATAGTTCTGTTAATAAAATATAGAGCTGGGAATGATAACTCCACTTTACAGATTATAACTCAGAAAGTTATGTGTTTTATCTTAACTAAAATTAAACATTTATCTTTTACTTAGGTGAAACTCATATAAAACTAACCATTTTTAAAATGAATAATTCAGTGATATTTGGTACATTCACAATGTACAAGCATCATCTCTACTTAGATGCAAAAATTTTTTTGCCATCATATATATATATGGAATATATATATATATGGAATATATATATATATATGGAATATATATATACATATATGGAATATATATATATATATGGAATATATATATATATGGAATATATATATATATACACACACATTATATAAAATGTATACATAATTTTGCCTTGTACATGGAATCGAAATGCTTTGTAGGTAATTATTAATGCTAGGCCTTATTAGAATGAAAAATGCTCTGTCTCTGGACTCACACTGACCTGGATTGAAATCATAGCCCTTCAATTTTCTAGCTGTGTGGGTCTCAGAAAGGCATTTAACTGAGCTGTTTCCTCGCTCCTCATAAATCGAAATAACGATGTCTACTTAGAAAGGAAATTGTGAGGACAGGTAAGATAATGGGCTCAAGAACGTCTCACAGGGAATGGCTCTTTGTGGTTGCTTAAATGGTGGTAGTTGTTATTCACAGTATTAATAAACAAAAAAGAGGTATAGGACCTTAAGGAAAACCATTATGAACTTCTGGGCCTCAAACTCCCAGATGGAAACAAAAGTGTGAGTCTAGACAATTTCTAAGCTCTGATATTTAAAGTAATAAATAACAGGTCTGTCTTCCTTCTCCATCTTTAAAAAGTCTCCTGCTGGGGCACCTGTGTCTGTTGAGCATCTGACTCTTGATTGTGGCTTGGGTCATGATCTCAGAGTTTTGGGATCAAACCCATACATCGGGCTTCACACTGCTTGAGATTCTCTCTCTCCTTCTTGCTCTGCCCCTCCCCCCACCCTCTCTCTCTTCCTCAAATACATCTTTAAAAACCTCCTGCCACTTTCCTCTTCTCCCCAACCCTTGACAAACACACATGCAAACACACACATACATACACATATCATACACACATGCACACATCTTATTTATCTTTAGATAAAACTTTAATTTTTGACAGCTTTATTGAGGTATACTTGACATACAATAAAATGCACATATTTTAAGTGTACAGTTTGTTAAGATATGTATATGTTCACAAAGTTTTCACTATAATCAAGAAGATGTATTACTACCTCCCCCCAGAAGTTTCCTGTTGCCCCTTTGTAATCATCTTTCACATCCCTCCCCACCTCCTATTTGATGTTTGAAATATCCCCACACTTAGTATTTCTGTTATCTAGGATGTGCAGACACAGATTCCCTTGTGCCAGGGACTATGTGTGTTTTGCTCATTATTGTATCCCAGCAACTGGTAGAATACTGGAAAACAGGAGATGCTCAACAAATATTTGTTAAATGAATGAATAAGTCCTTTGTTCCTTCACTTCTGATGCAGAGACACTTAAGCTTTTTTCTCTGAGTGCTATGGTGATTGATGCCAAGGTAGAGAGAGCTCTGGGGGCTGGAGTGGCTGGGAGCATTTCACAGGGGAAGGAAATTGCCTTGAGGCTCCAATAATGAAAAGGGGTTGTTGAGGAAGGCAGAGCTAATGGCTTGAACACAGGCCAAAAAATAATATGGGAAGGATGAGAAAGTAAGGAGTGGATTGGAGACAAAGCAGTGACAGACATGATTGACAAATGACAAGAATCAAGCTCCCTGGAGTTATGGGAAATCAGAGACTTTGTAAAACAGAAAACAAAAACAAAAACAAAGCAGGGAGTGCTGGTACCTTGGCTGAGAATCAGGAGATGTAAAAGTTGGCATAGATGTTCAGGATTAGACAAATGCCCTCCGGATGCAAATGGAAAGATAAACTCCAGCGAAATGAAATAGATTTCTCCAGTTCCCACAGTAGATTAGTAGGACAACTGGGAAGAGTCCAAGTTTCTTATTCTCTGCCAACTTTATTCATTCAGCTTTTAATATTGATTTCTTTACTTAATTTATTGACCTCCTGCAATATGCAAGCACGGTGCTAGCACTGGGATTACAGGGACCAAAAAAAAAATCGAGTTCCTGGCCTCAGGGAGCTCATAGTCTAGTGGAAAAGATCAGAATGATGCCATGTGAGAAGAATTTGACCTGCTGATCATGGCTTTGAAGATGAAGAGTCCAAGAGCTAAGGAATGTGGGCAGCCTCTAGAGGTGGGAGAGGTTGAGGAAATATTTTTTTTCTAGAGCCTCCAGAAAAGAATGTAGTCTGCTGATACCTTGATTTCAGCCCAGTGAGATCCAACTTGAACTCATGAACTACTAAACTGTAAGAGAATAAATCTGTTTAGCCTTAAGCCACCAAGTTTGTGGTCATGTGTTACAGTTGCTGTAGAAAATGAAACCAACCCCTTTCTAGCTATAGAGCCTTAGAGTTAGGTACTTAAATTCTCTGAACAACAGTTTCCTCAATACACAATAATGATAGTCCTTAGCCCTTGGCTTTTTAAGGAATAAATAAAAGAATCAAGATAGTCAGTAGAGTAATGCCTGATGTGGTAAACTGAATTGTGTTTCTCTCCCACTCCATTTGTATATTGAAGTCTTACCCCTTACCCAAGAATGTGACTGCATTTGGAGATAGCACCTTTATGTTTAATTTCTTATTTTCTTAAAAGGTTTATTTATTAGAGGGAGCACCACTGGGGGTGAGGAGTGGAGGGAGAAGGAGAAGCAGACTCCCTGCTGCACAGGGAACCCTACACATGAGACTCAATCCCAGGATCCTGAGATCATGACCAGCCAAGGCAGAGGCTTAACCAACTGAGCCACCCAGGCACCCTTGGAGATAGTGCCTTTAAAAAGGTGAATTTGTTAAAATAAGGCCAATCGGATGGACCCTAAACCAATCTGGCAGAAGAGGAAAAACACAGACATCAAGGATGTGTGCACAGAGGAAGGACGACATGACAACACAAGAAGGTGGCAATCTGAAAGCTAAGGGGAGAGGCCAGGAGAGTCCAACCTGCTGAAAACCTTGATCTTGGCTAGCCAGCCTCCAGAACTGTGAGAAAACTGTTGTTTAGCCTGCCTGTCTATAGTACTTGTTATGGGAGCACAAGCAAACACGGTGAGTACTGGTCTGCAGGGCAGACCTAGAATACTTGGGATTCGGTCTGCACCTGTTTCAGACATCCATCCTCTGATACAGTAGGAACAATTCAATCTCGGGAGATGTGCTGCTCAGAAACGGACTCCTTTTGAGAGACACATTTTGGGTTGCTGGGCTGCAGAGAGAAATGAGGAGACTTCAGCCATCCAACCATGCATGTTCTCCTCTTTAGCTACACTCAGAGGATCTAAAAACCATCTGGCAGATGAGGGCCCTGGCGGTTACCATGGTGAGGCGGAGTGGAGCAGGGAGACAGAGACATGTGTGTGTCACTGCCTGACACTTGTGCTTAGGGAAATGTCAGCCTGGTTTGTGTTCATTTTGGACAAATTTTTATCCATCTTTTTTTTCCCCCGCAAAGTCACTTAAAAAACATGCATGTCCAGTTCTGATCACTGGGGATTTTCACCTACAGATGAAAAGTTCTTTGACAATAGGGACTGGAGAGTCTTCCCACTTTCCTCCTTCTTTCTGGGTCTCTCTCCTTCCCTCCTTCACCCCCCATCTTCCCCACAGCATTGAAACCCATGTCTGTCACTGAGTTGATGCTCAAAAAGTATTTGTTGGATTGAGCTGAATTAATTAACCTTTGGGGAAACTGTTTTCATATTTGCTGCCGATTTCAAAAAGTACTCCCAATTAATTCCAGTGGGAGGGGATAGTTCATGCATTGTCTTAGAGCTGCAGCAGGATTAAGATATGAGCAGGGGACAGGGACCAGTGCCAGGAACTCAGTCCCCAAACAGGGATTGGGAGCAAGGGCTCTGGGCTTGGTCGGACTTGGGTTTGTATCCTGGTCTGCAGCCAATTCCTTGTATGACGTGGAGCCAAAGATTTCACTGCTCTGGCCTTTTTCATTGTCCTCAAAATAGCGGTCCTGATCACACCCGCTTCGTGGGGTTCTTCTGAGGCTTAATAGAGATGGTGCAGGTAAAGCCCTGTATCTGGGTAGTATTCAACTGCTAATATTCTAGCAGTTATTACAACACTATTACAGGTTTTCATTTGAGCTCTATCCCCAACTACTCAAGTTTGGGCACTTACTTCCTGAATTCTAACATTCTGGGAAATGTTCTTTCTCACTAAGGTCATGTCTGGCAGCTGGTGTGGATAGACCAGAGACCTGCACCTCCTCCCAGGCCATCTATGGGTTCCCTTCAATAATTACAGGGTGTCTGAGGCTTCCAGGGTTAGAGACGTTTGGGGACGGTAAAAGGCTGAGCCTGGAAGGGCAGGGACCTAACAGACAGGAGGGAACTGGCTCAGACTAGCCTGGTGGATCTTCATGGAAGATGCAGCTGCTAGCAGGGCTGGCTGGGAAAGGTGGCCTCATTCATAGGCAGTGCCAGACTCTAGAAGCAATCAGCCACAGGGTGGAGAGTCCAGGACTGCTCATAGAGCCAGCAACAGCATTGTGGAGCAAGTATCTTCGGCCCTCTGCAAGCTCAGCCCTGTTTCTCTCCTTCCTCCCCTTCTAAATTAAGCTCCCTGTTTTTGGCTTTATGCAGAAGCTAAGAGTTGGGATCTGCTGGACTCCTTCACTTTCTGGCAGGCCTCCTGCCTCAAAGCCCCAAGTGGAAGCTTCCATTCCTCCCAGCCCTCTACTCTCCCACCCCTGCACCTCTCATCACCCCACCCAATCACTCTTCAGGTCACAGATGGGCTGTTGGGGGAGGTGGAGGGAGCCACCAGTAAGGGGGTTTACTGGGTGCTTCAACCACCCAAGAGCAAAATCTACCATAATTTACTGCACATTTACTATGTCAGGTATCTTGCCCAGTGCCTCATATGCTGAATATCAACATATGTGCCCTAGGGAAGTACTTCTTTTCATCCCCCATTTTGTGAGTGAGGAAACAAGTCCATGTAACTTAGTGATATGCTTGAGGTTTTAGCCAGGATTTGGACCTATCAATCTAGCTCCCAAGGGGTTGCTTCTCAGGGTAGAGAGGCAGAATGAGGAGAGCAGGGCTTGGGAGACATGTTAGTTTGAAATCTGGACCCACGCCTTAACTCTGCTAGCAAACTTGGGAATTGATCTCTCTGTACATCACTTTCCCATCTATAAAAATAGGGATAATGATAGTACCTCCTTCATAATGATGGTACCTCCTTCACAGAGCTGTTAAAGGATTATATGGGCCAATACATGTAAAGTGCTTAGGTCAAGAGTCAGCACATAGTAGGCACTCTCTGCACATTTGCTAATAAGTACATCAGGGAGCCTCTGTGTCTTGGTGACTTCCCTGCAAAGCTGCCTGAAATCCCTATATCAGAGAGAGCCTGGAGCTTCCCCAGAACCCAGGGCACTCACTGGGATGATAGGTGAACCTTCAACAATCCTGGCCAAGACCCAATGCGCCTTCCCAGAGGGTAGGATGAGGCTGGGGTAGAGGGATACCTTATGCTTTCTTGATCCCTTTGCTGTTCTTTGCCTTTATACACACTTAATCCTGGAAAACTTTTTAGTAATGAGAATTATACAGAAGGAACTGAATTCCATAGACCAAGATTTGTACCTTTCATAAGCTCTGTGACTTTAGACAAATCAAAAGAGTTACACACCTTAGTTTCTTCATCTATAAACTAGGTACATGACAGAATGGAGGGCAACCAGATGGAGAAGGGCCTCAGAGGGGAAAGGTGGCCCCAAAGTCATTGCCTTCATGGCAGATTTGTCCTAGGTGCCTTAAGAGCTCCTTAGTGCCCTGCAAGGGTTGAACTCTTTGAGTGAGTCCTCAAAGTCAAAGTGAAAGACCTGTGGTCTCTTTGACTTCTTTGAGTCCCAGACACTTTGGTCAAATTCAAGGTTTAGTGTTCAGCATCATTAATTATTAGAGAAATGCAAATCAAAGCCAAAATGGGCTATAACCTCACACCTGTTAGAATGGCTATTATCAACAAGACAAGAAATAATTTAAGTTGGAATGTAAACTGGTACAGCCATTGTGGAAAACAGTATGGAGTTTCCTCAAAAATTAAAAATAGAACTATACTATGATCCAACAATTCCACTTCTGCTATTTTTTCAAAGGAAAGGAAAACACTAACTCAAAAAGACATCTGCATTCTCCATGTTCATAGGTGCATTTTTTTATGATAGCCAAGACATGGAAACCACCAAATGTCCATCAATGGATAAAGAAAATATGATATGTGTGTGTGTGCGTGTGTGTGTGTATACACACACAGATATATATTATACATATATAACATATAGCTACATAATAAAATACTATTCAGCCACATAAAAAGGAAGAAATCCTACCATTTGTGACAATATGGATTGACCTTGAGGGTATCATGCGAAGTAAAATAAGTCAGAAAAATAAATGACCTCACTTATATGTGGAATTTGAAAACAAAACAAAACAAAAAAATCAAAACCAGTATTACCAAACTCACAGATACAGAGAAGAGACCGGTAATTGCCAGACGCGGGGTGGAGGGGAGAAGGGTGGGTGAAATGGGTGAAGTTGGTCAAAAAGGTACAAACTTCCAGCTATAAATAATTAAGTCCTGGGGATGTAATGTACAGCATGGTGACTAGTTAATAATACTGTGCCATATATTTGAAAGTTGCTAAGAGAAAAGATCATTTTTAAAAAAGAAAAATTCAAGGTTTAGAAGAATGGATGATTTTAGCTTTGAATTTATCATAGATGCAAACTCAGAAAGCTGCTTATTGGAGATGTTATATTTCTAGTCCCTGTGGCTTGATTCTCTTAAAAGAAATTTTGACTCTAATGAGAGACATAAATGAAACAATTCAACAAGAATATACAACAATTGTAAATATTTATGCATCCAACATGGGATAACCCATAAAGCAGCTAATAAAGCAGCTAATAACATAAAAGAAGTAATTGACAGTAATACAGTAATAGGAGGGGACTTTAATATCCCTCTTACATCAATCATCCAAACAGAAAATTAGTAAGGAAAGAGTGGCTTTAAGTGACACGTTGGACCAGATGGATCTAACAGACAACATTCCGAAAAATTCCATCCCAAAACAGCAGAATACACATTCTTTTCAGGTGCACATGAATCATTCTCCAGAACGGATCACGTATTAGGCCACAAAACAAGTCTCAACAAATTTTAAAAGACTGAAGTTATATTATGCATCTTTTCTGACCACAACACTATAAAATTAGAAATTATCCACAATAGAGATCTGGAAAGAACACAAATACTTGGAGGTCAAATAATATGCTAATAAACAATGAATAGGTCAACCAAGAAATCAAAGACAAAATAAAAAAATATATAGAGACAAATGAAAATGAAACACAATGGTCCAAAATCTTTGGGATGCAGCAAAAGTGATTCTAAGAAGGAATTTTATAGCAATTAAGTCTTACCTCAAGAAACAAAAATCTCAAATAAACAACTACTTTTACAACTAAAGAAGCTAGAAAAAGAATAAACAAAATCCAAAAGTGATAGAAGGAAGGAAATAATAAAGATTAGAGCAAAAGTAAATGAAATAAAAATAAGAAACAATAGAACAAATCAATGAAACCAGGAACTAGTTCTTTGAAACAATCAACAAAACAGATAAATCTTTAGCAAGCCTCATTAACAGAGAAAACTCAAAATCAGAAATGAAAGTAGAGAAATAACAACCAATGCCACAGAAATACAAAGGATTATAAGAGATTATGAAAAATCCTGTCAACAAATTGGACAATCTTGAAGAAATGGATAAATTCCTAGAAACACAGAACCTCCCAAAACTGAATCAAGAAGAAACAGAAATTTTGAATAGAATGATTACTGACAATGAAATTGAATCAGTAATCAAAAAACTCTCAACAAAGAAAAGTCCAGAACCAGATGACTTCACAGGTGAATTCTACTAAACATTTCTACTAAACACTTCTACTAAATAATTCTTCTTAAAGAAGAATTAATACCTATTCTTCTAAAATTATTCCAAAAATAGAAGAGAAAGGAAAGCTTCCAAATTCATTGTATGAGGCCAGCATTATTCAGATACCAAAACCAAATAAAAACACTGCAAAAAGAGAGAGAGAGAGAGAGAAATACAGGCCAGTATCTCTAATGAACACAAATGCAAAAATTCTCAACAAAATATTAGCAAACTTAATCGAACAATATTTTTTAAAAATCACTTATTATGATCAAATGGGATTTATTCTTGGGATGCAAGGGTGGTTCTTTATTTGTGTATCAATCAACATGATATATCATATCAACAAGAGAAAGGATTAAAACCATACAATCATTTCAATAGATGCAGAAAAAGCATTTGACAAAGTACAATATCCATTCATGATAAAACCCATTTGACAAAGTACAATATCCATTCATGATAAAACCCAACAGAGTAGGTTTAGATATATATATATATATATATATATATATATATATATATAGCCTATACTAAAAACTCACAGTTAACATACTCAATGGAGAAATGGAGAGTTTTGCCCCTAAGATCAGGAATAAGACAAGGATGTTCACTCTCTACACTTTTATTCAACAAGGTATTAGAAATCTGAACCACAGTACTAAGATAAGAAAAAGACATATAAGGCATCCAAAATGGAAAGTAAAAAGTAAAATTTTCACTATTTGCAGATAACATGATACTACACATAGAAAAATCCTAAAGAGTCCACCAAAAAACTACTAGAATTGGTAAATGAATTCAATTAAGGTCTCAGGGTACAAAATCAATGTACAGAAATCTGTTGTGTTTCTATAGTAATAATGAAGCAGCAGAAAGAGAAATTAATAATCCCATTTACAGTTGCACCAAAAATAATACCTATAAATAAACTTAACCAAAGATGTGAAAGACCTGTACTCTGTAAACTATAAAACACTGATGAAAGAAATTGAAGATGACCCAAATGAAAAGATATCCCATGCCTGTGGATTGAAAAAATACTGTTAAAATTTTATACTACCTGAAACAATCTATAGATTTAATGCAATCTCAATCAAAATACCAACAGCATTTTTCACAGAACTAGAATAATCTTAAAATTTTTATGGAACCACAAAAGTTCCCAAATAGCTAAGCAATCTGGAAAAAGAACAAAACTGGAGGTGCCTCAATCCCAGATTTCAAGATATAGAACAAAGCTTTTATAATCAAAACAATATGGTACTGGCACAAAAATAGACACAGAGATGAACAGAACAAAATAGAGAAACCAGAAATAAACCCATGATTATATGATCAATTAATCTTTGACAAAGGAGGCAAAATAGGCAATAGGAAAAAGTCTCTTCAACAACAGTGTTGGGAAGACTGGACAGCTACATGCAAAATGATGAAATTCTACAACTTTCTTACACAATGCAAAAAAAAAACAAAATCAAAATGGATTAAGGACCTAAACACAAGACATGAAACTTTAAAAATCCTAGAAAAGAGTACACGCAATAAATCCTCGAATATGGGCTACAGCAACATTTTCTTAGATATGTCTCCTGAGGCAAGGGAAATAAAAGCAAAAATAAACTATTGGGACTACATCAAAATCAAAAGCTTCTGCACAGCAAAGGAAACAATCAAGAAAATTAAAAGACAACCTATTGAACAGGAGAAGATATCTGCAAATGGCATACCTGATAAAGGGTTAGTATCCAAAATATATAAAGAACTTATATAACTCAACACCCAAAAAAACAATCCAATTTAAAAATGGGCAGAAGACATGAATAGACATTTCTTGAAAGAAGACACAGGATGGCCAACAGACACATGAAAACATGCTCAACAGCACTCATTATCAGGGAAATGCAAATCATTACAACGAGATACCACCTCACACCTGTCAGAATGGTTAAAATAAAAAACACAAGAAACAACAAGCATTAGCGAGGATGTAGAGAAAGGATGTAGAAAAAGGATGTAGAAAAAGGAACCCTTGTGTACTGTTGGTGGGAACGCAAACTGGAGCAGCTACTGTAGAAGACATTATGAAGGTTCTTCAAAAAATTAAAAATAGAATTTCCACATGCTCCGATAATTCCACTACTGGATATTTACCCAGAGAATAATAAAACACTAATTTGAAAAGATATATGCACCTCTACATTTACTGTAGCATTATTTACAATAGTCAAATTATGGAAGAAGCCCAAGTATCCACTGATAGATATATGTCTAAAGATGTGAGATACACACATATATTGGTATATATGTATACACACATGCATGCTCACACACACACACAAACACACACTGGAATACTACCTCAACCATTAAAAAAAAAAAGACTGAAACCTTGCCATTTGCCACACAACATGGATGGATCTAGACAGTATAAGGCTAAGTGAAATCAGTCAGAAAAAGACAAATACCACAGGATTTCACACATATGTGGAATTTCAGAAACAAAACAAATGAAGAAAAAACGATAAACCAAAAGAAAGAGACTCCTAACTAGAGAAAACAAACTGATGGTTCCCAGGTTGGGGGGGATGTGGGAGGGATGAGGGGGATGGGTGAAACAGGTGGAGGGGATTAAGAAGAGTCCACTTATGATGATGAGCACTGAGTAATGTATATAATTGTTGAATCACTTTATTTTATACCTGAAACTAATATAACACTGTATGTCAACTATATTGGAATTAAAATTAAAGAATAAATGAAAATTTAAAAAATAAAAAAGAGAAAGCTAGGCAAGGAGAGAAAAGTGTCAAAGGACCCAAGCTAAATGACAGGAGCCGGCTCCTCTGGATTCATGCTCCCTTGTGGCAGCTGTGGGAATGGCTTCTATCTTTACTACAACTCAGAAGAGTAGATGGCTCAGCAACTAACAGGGTATAAAGAAGAGATGGGGAGGGCCTTGTGTGCTAGGGCATGTCTGCCCATAGTCTCTGCTAGTTGTACTCACCGAGGCTGAGTTTTAACATTGTCTTTTCACTGGACTCTAAGTTCCATGGGGGTATACCCTGTCTGGCTTCTCCCCACTTGTGTTCCTAATTCTTGGCACAGTGCCTGGCATGTGGCTGAGCTTATTGATATTTGTAGAATGATAACTGAATGAATGTTCACTATTGTTATTATTACTGAAATGAAGATTCCCTTTTCTGTAGTATAAACCATGCTTGCTGAGCTTGTGATCTGTTGGAGAGATAGCTTGGTGGATGCAAGCCTCAATTTTCCATACTCACAACAGGATAAAGTTTTCCCAAATGCTGGTCTATGAAATACAAGTATATTATAATGTCATAAAATATCTGCCAAATAAAGATTTGGTCAAATAAGATTAGAAAGTGCTATCAATCATATTTCCCCCCCTTGCATCCAGTATATCAAATATTTAAATGTTCTGAGAAGCCCTGCAATATAAAAATCTGCTTATCTTCGCTTACCAATTGCCCATGGAACCATTTTCTCATATAACATGCATGGATATCTCTTGGTACACAATCATTCAGAAACTGCTGAATTACACTTGAGCTTTTCGAAGGCAGGAGCAGTATATCTCCTAAGTGTCTAGCAATGTTGTAAACATAAATGTTGGTCAGGAAGTGCACACTGACAGACTATCCTAGCAGTCCTGTATTTTTTTTTATATTTTTCTGAGGTTTATTTCCAAAATAGCAAAAGCTTGATTGGAACTTAATATAACTTCTGATAAATCATAATTAATTTATTTCCCTCTATGCCAAGATTAAACCAAGGCAATTTGTAATGATTTATTCACAAATATAATAGAACCATAGGATTGATTCTAATTCAAGCTCTGTCACTCTAGCTCTGTGGCCTCAAGCAAGTTACTGATTTTTGAGTGGCTTAAGAGCCCTGGATTTTTACCTGCTAAACCCACTCCTTCATAGTTATCTACAACTACAACTCCAAAAATGGTGCCATCATCAACCTGTTTTTCTCAAGCCAGAAACATAGGTACCATTTTGAATTCCTAACTCCCACCTCATTCCAATCCACTGGCAATTCCTATTGATTCTACCACCCAAATACATTATATCTCAAAGCTATCCAGTTCTCCCACTTCTACTGTCTGCTGGATGGGGTCACAAAACATTATCTCTTCTGGTAACTAGGAACCACTTCAATGGTTGTTTGCTACTTTTTTTTTTTTCTTGGTCTTCTCCCTCTGTAATCTACCACAATGTCAGCAAGAATGATCTTAGAATAAGAATTAGATTACAGCACTCATCTGCTTAAAAGTCCTTCAATGCGGGGTGTATGGGTGCAGTCGGTTAAGTGACTGACTCTTGGTTTCAGGTCAGGTCAGGTCATGATCTCAGGGTCTTGAGATCAAGTCCCGCATCAGGCCCTGTGCTCAGCGAAGAGTCTGCTAAAAGTTTCCCTTTCCCACTCCCCCCACCCCGACCCACTCATGCTCTCTCTTTCTTAAATAAATAAATCTATCTTAAAAAAAAGAAAAAAAGTCCTTCAACCTTTCCACTATATTCAGAAAACAATCCAAACTCCTTATCATGGTCTGCTATCTTTTCTGCTGCTGCTGATCTAACATCTTCTCTTTGCTTTCTGCATCCCTAATACATGACTTGTCTTTCATTTTTCCAGACAATCCAAGCTTCTGTTACCTCAGAATCTTTACACATGCTGGTGACTATCTGCAACAGTGATCCATCCACTCTTCACACGCAAGGCTCTCCTTACACTATCACTTTCAGCCTAAATGATACTTCCCAGAAAGACCTAGTCCAACCCACCCCCCTCCCCACTATGAAAGTAGGTGCCCCCAACTTCTCCATCTCTGTGCTTTGTTTCTTTTAGAGGAGCACTTGTCACTGTTTGTTACTATTTTCTCTGTGTGCGTGTGTGTTGCCAATGGACTAAAACCTCCATAAGCCAGAGACCATGTTTCTTCCTTATAATACCAGTGCCTAGCAGAATGACTGCAGATGCAGAGAAGAAATCAGGCTTTTCTTTTTTTTTCTTTTTTTTTAATTAAAAAGCCTTCATTTTCTTAAACATGAATGAATATAACTTGTCTTATCTTTGGTTGAGCCTTACCACATACCTTTAAACTTGTTCTAAAAAATAAATGCATGAAAAAAATATTTACTGAGTCACCACTATGTACAAAGCATTGAGCTAATAAACACGATACATCGTTTTGGAGTTAGAAAGACCTGGATACTACTAGCCACCTGTTCACTGTCTAATGGGATCTTCATGCCTTTCCTTGAGATGTGGCTCAAAGTACAATCCTGTCATCCTGCAGGAACATCCGACAGAGACTCTTGCTCAAGGGTGAAAAACAACCACAGCTTTCAAAGTCCTCCTGAGCCCCAGGCAGACACTACAAATTGATAGTGACACTCTTTGCCGCTAAGCCTGGCCTCTGCTGCAAAATCTTTATCAGCTACTACCCATTTGATGAATGCTCTCCTGAGAGACAAAGCTTATTTTTTTTCTCTTGGCCCAGCCCTCCCCTGTGCCCTGCAGCAAAGAGAACTCTGCGGCCCATAAGCGCCCTCACAGCAGTCCCCCTGCTCTTTATTCCCAGTACTGGCAGATCTCCCTGCAGAAGAATCCCTTCTTTCACCCGCTCATGAGCCAATCCTCCAGATGGCTGAATTTTTCCACACCATTAGCCATATATTTTCCTTACCCTTAATGCACTTTTTAAAAATAGGGTCTTAGCATGTCATCATGTCTTTAAATTCCTCGGTGCTGGTTCAAATCTCTACATTTGATCCGTGTGGAAATAAGCTGCTCTAGTAAATTATCTGGTATAGCAGTGAGAACTCAAGATTTGGAATCGAGATGGGAGTTCCTGATTCATCCTTATCACGCTCTGCAACTGTCTGCAAATCATTCCTGTACTTCAGTTCTCTCCCTTGCCAAGCAAGAACACTAATAACAGTATGTTTCATATATAACATTAGTATAACATATAATGCTACAAGGTATCATAAATGAACATTTGGAAAAGTTAAAATTCTCAAGTATTCAATAGCAGTGTGAGGTTATTTTTCTTGCTTCTACCAAAAAACAAAAACAAAAAAAAAAACAAAAACAAAAAACCAAAAAACAAAACCCGAAACAAAAAATCCTCCCTTTTTTTTCAAGGGCGACTGAGTAAACAGGGCAGCTTTTCAGAGAAGCAGGCATAGTGTACATTCCATTATGCTAATGTACATTCACTTAGAATGTAAAATTCCAGCCGGTGGCCTTGAGATGTTAATGAGTTGCCACTTAGAAGGGCCAGGAAGCAAATTAAATGCGCAGTCTATGTATAAAGCCTCAGAACTGCCAACTCTCTACCTGTCTGGAAGCTGAGCTGCTCAGGTCCTTGTCCTCTTTCTCATTGCTCAGTTTAGAAGTTCCAGCTGCCACATTCAGTCCATGTGCATAATATCAGTGTCTTCCCTGCCATCCTGCCCAGACGCATCTCACCCCAGGCCCCAGCTAAGTGAATGGAATTGACGCATCCAGGATTTGGTTTCTTCAGCAGAGGGGATGGAGGTGGCTTGGTTGCAAAAAGGGAAGGATGCCTACTTCCTTCTCACTGGGAAATAGGCTTTAAAAACTTCTTGATGAGTGTCGTTGCTAGTGTATAGAAAAGAATTTGGGGAAAAACAAAAAAAGAATGCTTCCTGGAATGCTATAAACATTCAAAGAGGTAAAGAAAGAAGAGTAGAATTGTACCCCTGAAACTAATATATAACACTGCATGTTAACTACCTGGAATAAAAACAAAAACTTAAAAAAAAAAATAAGAAAACTGATGGCAATGTCATATAGAACACCTGCTAAGCACCAGACTCTATGCCAACACCTACACCTAGACTTTTTAAAATTTAATTTCAAATAGGGGCACCTGCGTGGTTCAGTCAGTTAGGCATTTGACTCCTGATTTCGGCTCAGGTCTTGCTCTCAGAGATCATGAGTTCAAGCCCCACTTTGGGCTTCACACTGGGCATGCTGTCTACTTAAGAAAAATTAATTTCAAATAAAAAAGACCTGGTTATATACATGGTTTTCACAGTTAATTATTTTTACAAAGTTTGTTAAAGGAACATCAGCCGGCCTGTCATACTCATGCTACTTCAACAAATTGTTCCTATCACCCAGAGACAATGCTTTGAACCTTTCAGCAGTTTCTTTGGTTATTTATCTCCACATTTCTTAATAACATGCTTACACTACTATTTCTCTACTTTGGAGCCTATGTCTTGACTTCCTGCCGTGGGAGGTGAGGATTCAGTTCTCTTATCCACTCCTGGAGAATGCACGCGTGCATGTGTACATCCCCCAGACACACACACCACGCACCACAACCTTTGCTTCCCCTATCCTCTTGAAATATTCATATCATATCTGGTGATATTAAAATAACCAAGTAAATTTTATTCACAGGTGAGTCATAAGGTATGCATTTTTCTTGTATACTCGTTGTGGTTTGGTATCTGCCAACTCTTTCAAGGCTTTCACTTTTGCTATCTTATATTTAGATTACCACATGCTCTTTTTTGTTCTATGAATACTCCTTGTAAAAATAACGTGTTCTGAGTTGTGGGTACAACAGAGTCTCATTTGTCTACAAAGATATTAATAATAGTTATTTTTCTGGTTTATTTCTTCCCACATTGTCTCTTTTTTTTAAATCCCCCTTTCCCCACTTTTTTTTTTTTAATTTGTTTTTGTTTTGTTTCTTAGTTTTGGTCTCCTCTGCTCAGGTTGGAGCCTTCCTTTAAGTGTCTTCAACCAACCCTGCGCTGTCAGCACATGTTTAAAAGCAGAATACTAAAAAAGCCTCATGGAGGCTTAGAAGGGCATGAGCAGAGCTGGTGGTTGGAAAGGCTTCATGGTAGACAGGACAGAACCAGCAATGTCAGTATCTGGGTCCCTTTTCTCATGGGATGGGCATATTATTCCAAAAAGGCTTTTACAGCCTGCAACCTGGAGATGTTAAGCCTGCTACCAGACTTCTGGACCCTAAGAGGGAAAAGATAAGGCAGTCTCAGAATTTAGTATGTGAATTTTCACTGAATTCATCTGTTTTGGTACATTGTCGCTGCCTACCATGCAAGTGGCCCCCAATCCCAAGTCCTTCTGGTTTACTCTCTCCAGAGAGTTAATCTCAATTTTCTACTTCTAAGGAAGGTATAACTGCAGACTTTGAGAAGTAAGGAGGTGGTCTAATGGTATAACTGTATTGTAAATAGATTTTCTTTAAGATTTATTTTAGGGAGGGGGGGAGGAGGGGCAGAAGGAGAGGGAAAAGGAGAGAATCTCAAGTAGACTCCCTGCTATGCATGGAGTCCAACGTGAGGTTTAATCTCATGACCCTGAGATCACAACCTGAGCAGAAACCAAGAGTAGGACACTCAGCTGAGCTACTCAGGCACCCTGTAGATAGATTTTCAATCAGTCATCTGGTTTGAGCCACCACCTCCACCTGCCCCCAGACACAGGCTTTCACGGATCCATGGTGATGCCAGTTCCCGAGTCACTGCAGCTCTGTGGTGTATCTCAGCTTGCATTTGGATAATTCCATGGATGGGTTAGGGCTCAACGTTCTGAGGACAACCAACCCAGTTGTCCTTTATCCTTTTGCTTTGTAGCTTTAAGCATTTTATTGCTTTCTTTTCCTCTCTTGTTCTCTTTGTTCTTGTAGCTTTATATATATTTTTAGAGATTTATTTATTTTAGAGAGACAGAGTATGTGCAAGTGTGTGGGGGAAAGGGCAGAAGGAGAGAGAGAGAGAATCTCAAGCGGATTCCCTGGTGAGCACAGTGCCTGAGCCGGCCCAATCTCACAACCCTGAGACCATGACCTGAGCTGAAACCAAGAGTCAGACACTTAACTGACTGATTCACCTGGGTGCCCCATAACTTTTCTTTAAAAGAAAATCCCTTTGTTGTCTTTTGATCGGGCTGAGGGACCAGGGAAAGCAATATATGTTCCATCTACTGTTATTAACCAGAAAAGAGAAAACATCGATACAAAAAGTTGGGGGGGGGGGGCATATGACACCTATGTCTTGACAAGATGACACTGCCAGGTGTCCAGAGCCAAAAGTAGAACTCGGTTTTCTCAAATCATCTTTTTTTTCCTAAGTGCAATCTCACGAAGTAGAACTATTTTCTGAATTTATTAATAAGAAACAGCTCACAAGAAGAATCCACATTACTGACTTCTTAGTATGATTAGACGTTCAAGTGTGCTAGGACTGCCAGAACAAAACACCACAGACTGAGCGGGGAGGCTGCGCTTAAACAAATGAAATGTATTTTCTCACAGTTCTGGAGGCTGGAAATCCAAAATCAAGGTATAAATGCATGTGCCCAATGTCTCTCCCTCTTCTTATGAGGACCCCAGGCCCACTGGGTCAGAGTCCCACTCATATGACCTCTTTTAAACTATTTATCTCTTTAAAGACCCTGTCTCCAAATACAATCACATTTGAGGTATAGGAGTTAAGACTCCAACATATAAATTTGGAGGAGGGGGAAGACACACAATTCAGTTCATAACATCAGGCATTGTTCTAATCACTTTATTTTGATTCCTTCACTTATTCATCACAATAAGCCAAGGAATAAGTACTGTTATTATTGAGGAAACTGCTGTTCAGAGAATTTAAGTACCTAACTCTAAGGCTCTCTAGCTAGAAAAGGGTTGTACTAATTTTCTACTGCTACTATAAACACATTACCACAAACTTAGGGGCTTAAAACTATACAGGTTTATTATCTCACAGTTGCACAGTTCACAAGTTTGAAATGGGTCTCTCTGGTCTTAAATCAAGGTATCAACAGGCTTTGTTCTTTTCTGGAGGCTCTAGAAAAAAAAAATGTTTCCTCATTCTTTCAGACTTCTTGAAGCTGCCCACGTTTCTTAGCTCTTGGACTCTTCCTTTATTAAAGCCATAACCAGCAGACCAAATTCTTCTCACATTGAATCACTCTAACCTTTTCTGTCTTCCTCTTAAAAATTGAAGGGCTCTTGAATTGTACTGGGTTCACTTAGATAATGCAAGATAACTCCCTACCTACAGCAGCTGGTTAGCCATCTTAATTCCCCTTTGCCATGTAAGACAGTCATCTCATGTTGGTGCTAAATTATATTTTACTTTAAACACTGGGAGGGAGTTTGGCCTAATGAAAAGAGGACTGGAATCAGAACTGGAATATCTGTGCTCTGTTTTCAACTGTACCAATCTGCAGTTCATCATCTTTGTCAAGATACATTATATCATCTATGCTCTTCATCTTTTTGTGTTGTGCTCTATCTTCCTGTGGCAGTGGTTCTCAACCACAGTGATTTGACAGTCTCTGGGACATTTTTGGTTGTCATGACTAGGGGAAGAGGAGGTGCTGCTGATGTCTAGCAGGTAGAAGCTAGGATCCTGCTAGATAAAACACAACACACAGGATAGTCCCCAACAACAAAGAATTATCGGGCTCCAAATGCCAACAGCACTGAGCCTGAAAAACCCTCACCCACTGTTATGGGGAAAATGTACTGAAGAGCTTCAAGAGAGGAAGATGGGGAATGAGTTAGGAGGCAATGACCGTAGTCCAGGTGGAGATAATAGTGCTTTAGAATAACACAGTAGCAACAGAAAGAAGTGGTAGGATTTAAGATCTATTTTGGAGATAAAAGTGATAGGGCTTTGAGATGAATTGTATGTGTGAGGTGAGGATGGTGTCAAGGACCATTGCCAAGTTACTTTTATGACCTTCTGGGTAGATGAAGATGCAGTTACTGAAATGGAGACTTCCAGAAGAAAAATGGATAATGCTTAAACAGATCTTATTTTATTTCAGTTCCAATCTAAGTATATTAACTCATCAATCCTCATGACAACCCAGTGAGGTAAGTACCATCAACATACTCTTTTTAAGAAGGAAAATGAGGTACAGGGAAATCAAGCAACTTTCCCAGGATCCCCCAGCCAGTAGTGTGTTTTGAATGAATAATATCAAATTCCAGAGTCTGTGCTCTTCATCATTGCATAATACCAACTTTTGGAAGAGCAGATCTGGGAAGAAAGACCAAATCTCTTCCCATGTCATCACATCCTTCACTACTAAGATCAGAGTACATGCTTGATGACTTCGACACTCCTTTGCAGACACACTCACTTCTCTTTTCTTACGATGCTTCCATGGTATTTACAGGGCAAAACTCCCCAACTTGAATCAATCTGGGACATTTTTGGTTGTCATGACTAGGGGAAGAGGAGGTGCTGCTGATGTCTAGTAGGTAGAAGCTAGGATCCTGCTAGATAAAACTGTATGCTTTTTCTGCTGTTGTACCTGAGGTGCCAGGTGCTGCTGAAGTCCCCAGAGCTTTGGGAATTACTACACTTACAAAGTTATGGCCATGATGGTCCATAGCAATTTACCCCTCTGTTTCTCCAGTGCACTTTCTGCCCCATTCTCCCCATGGCCTTCTCCAACTCCTCTCTGCTCACATCCCCCTCCATCTCTTACTCTGGACACTCGATAGATATCCCCATGCCCTGTTTCACAAAGAAAATACAAGCCCTAAGTTGACACTTCTTCATCCTCCAGACAGACCCCAACTATAAATATCTCCCTATTCCCACCCATTCTATCCCTCTTTTTTTCCCATGTTAGTGGAAAATAGATCATTCTTCCCAATTAAAATCAATCCATCTCATCTTGTGCTTGGGATTCAGCGTCCTCAGAGAACTCTTTCGTGAATTATTCTAACATTCTCCCAATACGTCAAATTCTCTGACTTGTCCTGTACCTTCCCAGCATTTAAAGGCATTCTAGACTGGTTAGACATACACAAAGTGTCATTCTTATTATGACTTTTGCTTAGTTGGTATCAGATACAGAAGAATAATATCCAGGGCACCGTGGTAAACGTGAATCACAGTTTACTCTGGGTACAAGACCGTTTTTATTGTAAACTATGTCTTTACGGTCATGTATATAAACATAATTAAAAGTTACTGATTTCTTTTCTAATGCTGGAACAACTGTTCAAGTCAATTTTTTTAGAAAATATCCAATCATATTTCTTTCTCAGAGAAAATAATTTCATAACCATAAGGAGGATGTGTGCCCTTAAACTTAGATATACTCTGCTGTTGTATCTCACCTTCACCCCTCAGGTTCTGTCAAATGTACGTGTGCAAGAGAGGAAACAGAGTACAAGAACAAAGACTAATTCTACCTGTGAGCGATAGAGGAAAAAGGCCACTCTCGTGTTTTTCAAGAAGTATGTGCCTTTTCCTCCATTTACTTAGTTATTCAGAAATGGTTATTGGGTTCCTGCTTTGAGCCAGGCCCTAAGAAAAACAGATGCTAAACCTGACCTTAACATCCTGTGGAGAAGCAGTGTCTTTAACAGCAATCCTAACACAGGTCTACAATCCCTAAGCCATGGTTTCAAAGTTCACAGAACTTTGAAAACAGGAATATTTTTTAGAAGTGGGCAATACCTGTTTGTCAGCGAACCCGATCAGGCTGGCTTGAAGCCGTTTATAGACTCTGTTCCAATTACTGAAACATACGCCAGGTATTCAGACACGTAGCACTGAAGGATATTCACACGTTAGACTTACAGCCGAGGAGAGCCTCATGAGACCGAAGGTGAAAATTCTGTAGTGCCTCTGGCTACAGGAGTTTCTAGGTATGGATTATACGTCTGTACAAAGAGAGGCTCATATAGAGAACAAAACAACTGTTGAGTACCCCTCTGACTAACAAATACCATGCAAACTCCTTTGTAGGCATCATCTTACTTAAACCTCAGAACAGCTCAGGGAGGTAGGCATAGCAAGCCCCATTTTACAGATCAAGATGATGGGTCTCCAGTAGTTTATATAACTTGCATAAGGAAGGGGCTTAGCTGGGATTCAAACTCTTATCTGTTCATATATGTATGTTGATAGATGCACCAAACCGCTCAGGAGTGACCAAGAGGGAATATGTGTCAGAAAGTGGTTGGTCACTAACTCATGTCGCATCATAAAAGCTAGAAAGCCATAAAGGCTCATATGTTTAGAAAGAGGCCTAGTAGGGCACACAGAGGAGGCTGACACGCATATTGCCTAGGGATTTAGGGAACACACCATGGAAGAGGTGGAATTTGGGCAGATTCTTACAGAGTCAGAAATCATTTTGCTTGTAAGTGGGTAAGCGTGTTTAGTCTTCTCTGCTTGATGGCAAAGAGACCCCTGGAATGGGTTCTGGCATCTGTTTTTATGTGAGCTTCTCCTGGCTTCTTCCTTACTGTGCTCTGTGACAGGAGAGTGAGCTGGGGCTCATGCTTACGCATAGGCCTGTTTCCTTTGGCGTTAGGAGTGGGCCTCTAGGCTTAGAGCTTGTGTGGTAGGCCTGGCTACATAGATTTTAAAGCTCAGCATCCAGGCCACAGTCAAAGAAGTGACCCTGGGGATCTTACAAAATATATTTTATTTGGAAAAAAAAAAAGCTTATTTTTGTCTCAAGAGGTTGTATATCAAACTCCTTTCATAGGTCTTAAAACAATGAAAAGGATTTGTCTTGGCTCTGGGGGATTTTTAAGGGCCTAACTTCCTATGGGACTTCCAGAACACTGGCCTTTGCCCTCTGGGGCAGGGAACAAGCTTCCATCATAAGTATCTCCCACAGCCCATCAGTTTTTCCCCTGAAGGAAGCCTGCAAATTTGAAGACTTGGTTCACAAACTGCTATAACAGAATGTTCAGCACATCTGTGTTAGGATGGGGTGGTGGAGTAGACAGAAAGGATATTGTTTTCATTCTAGATGTTAAGGTGTTTAATAAGAAATGGGAACAAACAGAAAAACCATGACCAGTCAGACATAGGTTATAATCACAGCTGAGAATTGGAAAAAGGGGTATTCCATTGTAGAGTCCCATCCTGGGACATTCCCATCTGGGGCTGAACTGGCTTGAAATCAGGAATGCTGGCTTCTTCTAGATGTACCAGTCAGGGTCTGTGACCATCTTACCCACTCTGTTCAATAAGGGCAATGAGGTTCCTTCTAAGCTGATAAGTCTTTATAACTAGGATTCTAAGCTTTTAATTTCACACTTAAAATATTTAAGTTATAAAGCCAAGACAGGACATATATATTTTTTTCAGATAATATTCACATACAAATGTCTATGTTCAGACATAAATATTCACAAATATCCACTCCTGAGTGGTTTGGTGCATATATCAGCACACATGTATCAACAAATGAGTTTGAATCCTGGCTAAGCCCCCTCCTTAGGCAAATTATTTAACCTAGTGGGAGCCCAATGTCCTGATCTGTAACATGGGGATTGCAGTGTCTACATCCCTGAGCTGTCTTGAGGTTTAAGTAAGACCATTCATATAAAATGGGGAGAGGGAAGGCAGAGGCAGAGAGAAGTTGCTGGGGAGAGGGTTTGGTACAGGACCACCAAGTGTGCCTGTGATGGAAGAATCATACTGTAAAGGGTTAAAGCAAGCTGCAAGTCCTGCTCTGAAATGCCCACTCTCTCTAATGAATTAATAAACCACCTAGCGATGTGCCTGTTCCATCTGCCAGGCTGGGGCAGAGTCAGCAGGTTTGGGCTGCCAGCCTAGGCATGATTATCGCCTAGCCAATTACAGACTGGCCTCACTGTACGCACCTGTAATGGAAAAATCACTAGGCTGTCTAGTTTCAGAGCTGACACCGAGTGGAGGCTCATTTCACCTTTGGCTTTTCCCGTTCCCACTCCATGTCTGTTCCATCTAGCAATAAATGCTGACTAATAGCATCTGAGAGCCAGAGCCAGCCTGATGTCTTTGTAGATCAGCACTTGATCTCTTTGGACCTGAGGCTTTGCAAATATCCCATGCTCCCCCAATGATGGGTGGGGTATGATGGCATAGTAAATTGGAAAGGGACTCTAAAGGTACATGAATATGTATTATTACATTTTAAAATTTCATTCAAAAATGATAAAACGATATAAGTAACACCATGCTAATTTAACTGCAGGGTCTGAGTAATATTTGACTTGATCACAGAAGCAGCCTGTCCATAAAGAAGTTCTGAGATGCATCTACACTCATTTCCCAAACATATATGGATCACCTGTATGTGCTAGCACAGTGCTAGAAGCAAGGATTGCCAAATGGAGTTGAATTTGCCCTCTGCACTCAAGGGGCTTATAGCATTAAGGGGAAAGAAACCTATAAAGAGATCATTATATCACAATGTGATGAGTCCTTTGCTAGGAAGGGATGAAGTGTGTTAGAAACACAAGGAAGAAACAAGAGATGGATTTGGATTTGGTAAAATGTGTATGTGTATGTGAATGTGTGTGTAACATGCAAGCCTTCCCTTTGTGAAGGTAAAGATATAGCTGAAGCTTGAAACTTATTAGATAACAGGTTTGGGAATGAAATCCTATAATTTCAGGCAAAGGACCAGAATTGCCAATTGTTATAGTAAGTACAGAGGAGAGGTTCATTCATTTGGCAGACAGTTACTCATCGCTAGCTTGTGTGAGATACTAGGAGAAGGCTGTTTCCTAGTGGGTAACAAGAAGGCATAGTTCCCATCCTCACAGATATTACCTGGCAGTTGGGGAAACAGACCAAAAATAAGTAAACAAATAAATAAAAATTACAAATTATAGTTAAATAAATAAACACATAATGTGGATATAAATCAATGCCATGAAGGAAACTTGAAAAGGGCTAAGACAGAATCATGAGGGAGATACTTGGAATAAGGTGTTAGCTCCTAGAGGTTAAGTCTGCTGACACCAGAAGGATAAGGACTCTATTGTGAGAAAAGTAGAGAGCATCCAAGCAAAAAGAACAGCATTAATGAGGGCCTTAGTGGGGACAGAAGTCTTTGAAGAACCAGAAGACTGATGTGGAGAAGGCAATGAATAGGGTAATGAGAGAGGAGGAGCGTGGCATCAGTGAGGTGAAGGGGAGAATTTCATGCATTCCTGTCCTCCACCCACCTCCCGATCTTATGCTTTTAGCTTGCTTGGCTAGCTTCCCACACTCTTGCATAAAACCCAAAGTCCAACCAGGTCCCACTGACCTCCCCTGACCTCTCCTTGCTTGCTGCTCCCTGGCACACTCTCCTTCTTGCTTTTGCTTGAACTCTGCAAGCATGTTCCCATATTGGAGTTTGGGTGCTGCTCTTCCCACCATTGGGAATATTCTGCTCCCAATCATTACCAAGATTCACTCTCTCAGTTCATTCCCATCTTTCCTCAGATGTCATCTCATCAGAGAAAGGCCTTACTTGACCATCCTAGCTAGAGTAGATACACCCCATCTCCTGACACTGTCTCTTTGTCTTGCTTTATTTTCTAGAATACTTCATTATCACTACTAGTGTTTTAGCATACATGTCCTTGTTTACCTATTCATCTTCTGCATCTTCTACTAGACTATAAGTCTCATGAACTGTACATGTTAGACTGGGGCTGGCTTCATGGGTGTGAGACATGTGCAGTCGAATAGGGACCCATCCTCAGAAGATTTCTGTGCTTAGTTTCATCCTCTGCTGTTGCAGTCTCAAAATTCACAATAATTTTACCCCAAAGATATAAATGTAGTGAAAAGAAGGGCCATATGTACCCCAATGTTCATAGCAGCAATGGCCACAATCACCAAACTGTGGAAAGAGCCAAGATGCCCTTCAACAGACAAATGGATTAGAAGATACAGTCCATATATACAATGGAATATTATGCAGCCATCAGAAAGGATGAATACCCAATTTTTATATCAACATGGACGGGACTGGAAGAGATTATGCTGAGTGAAATAAGTCAAGCAGAGAGAGTCAATTATCATAGGGTTTCACTTACTTGAGGAGCATAAGGAATAACATGGAGGACATTAGGACAAGGAAAGGAAAAGTGAGTTGGGGGAAATTGGAGGGGGAGATGAACCAAGAGAGACTGTGGACTCTGAGAAACAAACTGAGGGCTTTGGAGTGAAGGGGAGAAGGGGGTTGGGTGAGCCTGGTGATGGGTATTAAGAAGGGCACATATTGCATGGAGCACTGGGTGTGGTGGATAAACAATGAATCTTGGAACACTGAAAAAATAAAATTCAAAAAAACTAAAAAAAAAAAATCACAGTAACTTTATCCTTGAATTTGTGTGCTATAAGTCTAATGTATCAATGGCATATACACAGAAGAGTGGATGCTCAGGGGAGATATTCTGGACAAAAGTACATGCATGTAGTTCTGGTCCAGCAGCAATGCCCTGCACACCATTGGCCTGGACACTTGATATGCATGCGTAGAGCATGGGGTAGTTCAGGGGCTTTGGGGGACCTCAGGCAGTGTCTAGGGACAAGATGAGGCTACTATTCACAGTAGTGACAGTGACATCAGCAGCATAAGCAGTAGCCAAGGTCACAGGAAAGAGGAGAGATTCTATGTGGAGGAACAACTCTAGAGCCCCTGGTGAGAAGCTGGCTTGCCCATTCATCCCTGCAGCTTGTCCTTAAGACTGCACAGATATCAACGCTTCAGGCTAAGCACCAGGACAGAAATTGCTGGTGCTCAGACAGTAGACTTCATTGGCAAATAATTACAGTATAAAAGCATACACAATGAAATTGTAATAAGCCTTAGTATCAGTAAATTATTATAATTCTACAGAGTTTGGAATCCCTGGTTTGGAAAACTGCTACAATATTGCAAATATGTATTCATAAGCTTAAAAACAGAAATTAAATGTAAACATTGTTGCATGTCATAGAAAAGAACATCATTTTTATATGAAACTTCAGATGAACCAATTATTAACAAGAAAGATAATTTTAAAATTAATTTTTCCTTCTAGTTGAAGATACAGTGATAGAATACATAAACAGGCATCCTGAATTACATACAAACCATAAAGTCACTTTAGGTTCCTTATACAATCTCCATAACTTAAAGTCAGAGAAAATGTTAAAATACCAGTGTGTAAATTGAACTTAAAATTAAATGTAGACTCCCATAGAACTCATTCCTGCATGAAAAATTAAATCTCAAAAAATTGTTCTATAAGAATCATCAGCTCTAAATGCAATTAATTTTTTTTTTTTATAAACATATATTTATTTTTTCCCCAGGGGTACAGGTCTGTGAATCTCCAGGTTTACACACTTCACAGCACCCACCATAGCACATACCCTCCCCAATGTCCATAACCCCACCCCCCCTCTCCCAACCCCCCTCCCCCCAGCAACCCTCAGTTTGTTTTGTGAGATTAAGAGTCACTTATGGTTTGTCTCCCTCCCAATCCCAACTTGTTTCATTTACTCTTCTTCTACCCCATTAACCCCCCATGTTGCATCTCCTCTCCCTCATATCAGGGAGATCATATGATAGTTGTCTTTCTCTGATTGACTTATTTCGCTAAGCATGATACCCTCTAGTTCCATCCACGTCGTCGCAAATGGCAAGATTTCATTTCTTTTGATGGCTGCATAGTATTCCATTGTGTATATATACCACATCTTCTTTATCCATTCGTCTGTTGATGGACATCTAGGTTCTTTCCATAGTTTGGCTATTGTAGACATTGCTGCTATAAACATTCGGGTGCACGTGCCCCTTCGGATCACTACGTTTGTATCTTTAGGGTAAATACCCAGCAGTGCAATTGCTGGGTCATAGGGTAGTTCTATTTTCAACATTTTGAGGAACCTCCATGCTGTTTTCCAGAGTGGTTGCACCAGCTTGCATTCCCACCAACAGTGTAGGAGGGTTCCCTTTTCTCCGCATCCTCGCCAGCATCTGTCATTTCCGGACTTGTTAATTTTAGCCATTCTGACTGGTGTGAGGTGGTATCTCATTGTGGTTTTGATTTGTATTTCCCTGATGCCGAGTGATATGGAGCACTTTTTCATGTGTCTGTTGGCCATCTGGATGTCTTCTTTGCAGAAATGTCTATTCATGTCTTCTGCCCATTTCTTGATTGGATTATTTGTTCTTTGGGTGTTGAGTTTGCTAAGTTCTTTATAGATTCTGGACACCAACCCTTTATCTGATATGTCATTTGCAAATATCTTCTCCCATTCTGTCAGTTGTCTTTTGGTTTTGTTAACTGTTTCCTTTGCTGTGCAAAAGCTTTTGATCTTGATAAAATCCCAATAGTTCATTTTTGTCCTTGCTTCCCTTGCCTTTGGCGATGTTCCTACGAAGATGTTGCTGCGGCTGAGGTCAAAGAGGTTGCTGCCTGTGTTCTCCTCAAGGATTTTGATGGATTCCTTTCTCACATTGAGGTCCTTCATCCATTTTGAGTCTATTTTCGTATGTGGTGTAAGGAAATTTCATTTTTCTGCATGTGGCTATCCAATTTTCCCAACACCATTTATTGAAGAGGCTGGCTTTTTTCCATTGGACATTCTTTCCTGCTTTGTCGAAGATTAGTTGACCATAGAGTTGAGGGTCTATTTCTGGGCTCTCTATTCTGTTCCATTGGTCTATGTGTCTGTTTTTGTGCCAGTACCATGCTGTCTTGATGATGACAGCTTTGTAATAGAGCTTGAAGTCCGGAATTGTGATGCCACCGACTTTGGCTTTCTTTTTCAATATTCCTTTGGCTATTCGCGGTCTTTTCTGGTTCCATATAAATTTTAGGATTATTTGTTCCATTTCTTTGAAAAAAATGGATGGTACTTTGATAGGAATTGCATTAAATGTGTAGATTGCTTTAGGTAGCATAGACATTTTCACAATATTTATTCTTCCAATCCAGGAGCATGGAACATTTTTCCATTTCTTTGTGTCTTCCTCAATTTCTTTCATGAGTACTTTATAGTTTTCTGTGTATAGATTCTTAGTCTCTTTGGTTAGGTTTATTCCCAGGTATCTTATAGTTTTGGGTGCAATTGTAAATGGGATGGACTCCTTAATTTCTCTTTCTTCTGTCTTGTTGTTGGTGTAGAGAAATGCGACTGATTTCTGTGCATTGATTTTATATCCTGAAACTTTACTGAATTCCTGTACAAGTTCTAGCAGTTTTGGAGTGGAGTCTTTTGGGTTTTCCACCTATAGTATCATATCATCTGCGAAGAGTGATAGTTTGACTTCTTCTTTGCCGATTTGGATGCCTTTAATTTCCTTTTGTTGTCTGATTGCTGAGGCTAGGACTTCTAGTACTATGTTGAATAGCAGTGGTGATAACGGACATCCCTGCCGTGTTCCTGACCTTAGCGGAAAAGCTTTCAGTTTTTCTCCATTGAGAATGATATTTGCGATGGGTTTTTCATAGATGGCTTTGATAATATTGAGGTATGTGCCTTCTATCCCTACACTTTGAAGAGTTTTGATCAGGAAGGGATGCTGTACTTTGTCAAATGCTTTTTCAGCATCTATTGAGAGTATCATATGGTTCCTGTTCTTTCTTTTATTAATGTGTTTTATCACATTGATTGATTTGCGGATGTTGAACCAAACTTGCAGCCCTGGAATAAATCCCACTTGGTCATGGTGAATAATCCTTTTAATGTACTGTTGAATCCTATTGGCTAGTATTTTGGTGAGAATTTTTGCATCTGTGTTCATCAAGGATATTGGTCTGTAGTTCTCTTTTTTGATGGGATCCTTTTCTGGTTTGGGGATCAAGGTGATGCTGGCCTCATAAAATGAGTTTGGAAGTTTTCCTTCCATTTCTATTTTTTGGAACAGTCTCAGGAGAATAGGAATTAGTTCTTCTTTAAATGTTTGGTAGAATTCCCCTGGGAAGCCATCTGGCCCTGGGCTTTTGTTTGTTTGGAGATTTTTGATGACTGTTTCAATCTCCTTACTGGTTATGGGTCTGTTCAGGCTTTCTATTTCTTCCTGGTTCAGTTGTGGTAGTTTATATGTCTCTAGGAATGCATCCATTTCTTCCAGATTGTCAAATTTGTTGGCGTAGAGTTGCTCATAATATGTTCTTATAATTGTCTGTATTTCTTTGGTGTTAGTTGTGATCTCTCCTCTTTCATTCATGATTTTATTTATTTGGGTCCTTTCTCTTTTCTTTTTGATAAGTCTGGCCAGGGGTTTATCAATCTTATTAATTCTTTCAAAGAACCAGCTCCTAGTTTCGTTGATTTTTTCTATTGTTTTTTTGGTTTCTATTTCATTGATTTCTGCTCTGATCTTTATGATTTCTCTTCTCCTGCTGGGTTTAGGGTTTCTTTCTTGTTCTTTCTCCAGCTCCTTTAGGTGTAGGGTTAGGTTGTGTACCTGAGACCTTTCTTGTTTCTTGAGAAAGGCTTGTACCGCTATATATTTTCCTCTCAGGACTGCCTTTGTTGTGTCCCACAGATTTTGAACTGCTGTATTTTCATTATCATTTGTTTCCATGAATTTTTTCAATTCTTCTTTAATTTCCTGGTTGACCCATTCATTCTTTAGAAGGATGCTGTTTAGTCGCCATGTATTTGGGTTCTTTCCAAATTTCCTCTTGTGATTGAGTTCTAGCTTCAGGGCATTGTGGTCTGAAAATATGCAGGGAATGATCCCAATCTTTTGATACTGGTTGAGACCTGATTTAGAACCAAGGATGTGATCTATTCTGGAGAATGTTCCATGTGCACTAGAGAAGAATGTGTATTCTGTTGCTTTGGGATGAAATGTTCTGAATATATCAGTGATGTCCATCTGGTCCAGTGTGTCATTTAAGGCCTTTATTTCCTTGTTGATCTTTTGCTTGGATGATCTGTCCATTTCAGTGAGGGGAGTGTTAAAGTCCCCTACTATTATTGTATGATTGTCGATGTGTTTCTTTGATTTTGTTATTAATTGGTTTATATAGTTGGCTGCTCCCACGTTAGGGGCATAGATATTTACAATTGTTAGATCTTCTTGTTGGACAGATCCTTTGAGTATGATATAGTGTCCTTCTTCATCTCTTATTATAGTCTTTGGTTTAAAATCTAAGTGATCTGATATAAGGATTGCCACTCCTGCTTTCTTCTGATGTCCATTAGCATGGTAAATTCTTTTCCACCCCCTCACTTTAAATCTGGAGGTGTCTACGGGTTTAAAATGAGTTTCTTGTAGGCAACATATAGATGGGTTTTGTTTTTTTATCCATTCTGATACCCTGTGTCTTTTGATTGGGGCATTTAGCCCATTAACATTCAGGGTAACTATTGAGAGATATGAATTTAGTGCCATTGTATTGCCTGTAAGGTGACTGTTATTGTATATTGTTTCTGTTCCTTTCTGATCTACTACTTTTAGGCTCTCTCTTTGCTTAGAGGACCCCTTTCAATATTTCCTGTAGAGCTGGTTTGGTGTTTGCAAATTCTTTCAGTTTTTGTTTGTCCTGGAAGCTTTTAATCTCTCCTTCTATTTTCAATGATAGCCTAGCTGGATATAGTATTCTTGGCTGCATGTTTTTCTCGTTTAGTACTCTGAATATATCATGCCAGCTCTTTCTGGCCTGCCAGGTCTCTGTGGATAAGTCTGCTGCCAATCTAATATTTTTACCATTGTATGTTACAGACTTCTTCTCCCGGGCTGCTTTCAGGATTTTCTCTTTGTCACTAAGACTTGTAAATTTTACTATTAGGTGACGGGGTGTGGACCGATTCTTATTGATTTTGAGGGGGGTTCTCTGAACCTCCTGGATTTTGATGCTTGTTCCCTTTGCCATATTGGGGAAATTCTCTCCAATAATTCTCTCCAATAAACCTTCTGCTCCCCTCTCTCTTTCTTCTTCTTCTGGAATCCCAATTATTCTAATGTTGTTTCGTCTTATGGTGTCACTTATCTCTCGAATTCTGCCCTCGTGGTCCAGTAGCTGTTTGTCCCTCTTTTGCTCAGCTTCTTTATTCTCTGTCATTTGGTCTTCTATATCGCTAATTCTTTCTTCTGCCTCATTTATCCTAGCAGTGAGAGCCTCCATTTTTGATTGCACCTCATTAATAGCTTTTTTGATTTCAACTTGATTAGATTTTAGTTCTTTTATTTCTCCAGAAAGGGCTTTTATATCTCCCGAGAGTGTTTCTCTAATATCTTCCATGCCTTTTTCGAGCCCAGCTAGGACCTTGAGAATCGTCATTCTGAACTCTAGATCTGACATATTACCAATGTCTGTATTGATTAGGTCCCTAGCCTTTGGTACTGCCTCTTGTTCTTTTTTTTGTGGTGAATTTTTCCGCCTTGTCATTTTGTCCAGATAAGAGTATATGAAGGAGTAAATAAAATACTGAAAGGGTGGCAACAACCCCAGGAAACTATGCTTTAGCCAAATCAGAAGAGATCCCAAATCTTGAGGGGGCGGGGGAAGGGGATAAAAAGAGGTTCAGAAAGAAAAAAAAAGAAAAAAGAAAAAAGAAAAAAGAAACAAATAAAAAAAGAAAACCAATAATGAAAAAAATATAAAAAGGAAAAATATATATATATATTAGATAAACTAGTTAAAAAACTTTAAAAAAGAAAAGGGTAAAAGTTAAAAAAAATTAGCAGAAGAAGAGAAAAAAAATTGAAAAAAAAAAATTAAATTAACTGCAAGACTAAAGAATCATGGGGAGAAAGCCATGAGTTCCGTGCTTTGCTTTCTCCTCCTCTGGAATTCCGCGGCTCTCCTTGGTATTGAAACTGTACTCCTCGTAAGTGAACTTGGTCCTGGCTGGGTTTCTTGTTGATCTTCTGGGGGAGGGGCCTGTTGTAGTGATTCTCAAGTGTCTTTGCCCCAGGCGGAGTTGCACCGCCCTTACCAGGGGCCGGGCTGAGTAATCCGCTCGGGTTTGCTTTCGGGAGCTTTTGTTCCCTGAGCGCTTCCCGTAGAGTCCGGAGGACGGGAATAAAGATGGCGGCCGCCCAGTCTCCGGCCCAGAGGAGCCGAGAGCCCGGGGCCCCACTCCTCAGTGCGCCCTCAGAGAACAGCGCCCAATTACTCCCGTCTGCCTGGGCTCCGGCCGCGCTCCGAGCCAACCGAGCCTGCGACCGGTTCAAGGTAAGCCCGAGCTCTGAGCTCACTCCTCGGCTCCGTCTCTGTAGCCGGCTTCCCCGTTCTAATACCTGCAAGCTCTGCGACACTCAGACACCCCGATCCTTTCTGTGACCCTGCGGGACCTGAGGCCACACTGGCCCCGCGTGGGCTTCACCCCAGTTAAGCCTCTGGAGCAATGTCCCTCAGCGGAACAGACTTTTAAAAGTCCTGATTTTGTGCTCCGTTGCTCCGCCGCTTGTAGGGAGCCGGCCCCTCCCCCCGCGGTCTATCTTCCCGTCGCTTTGGATTCACTTCTCCGCCAGTCCTACCTTTCAGAAAGTGGTTGATTTTCTGTTTCTTGAATTGCTGTTCTTCTTCTCTTCAGTCTCCTGTTGGATTTGTAGGTGTTTGCAATCTTTAGGTAAGCTATCTAGCTGATCTCCCGCAACCTGAAGTAGTCTCAGCTGCTACTTCTCCGCCATCTTGACTCCTCCCTGTCTAAATGTAATTAAATTTATATTTCAAAGTAATTTGCTTGAAATTTATCCCCATGTTGTCACAACCTACAGAATACCTTTAACAGCTCCAGTAATAGCTGCATCAGCAGAAAGATCCTTCTAGAAATTAAACATTTTCAAACATTATTTCCAGCCATGCATTTGCCAACAGTGATTGATGTTTCTCCAATTTTATTTCTTGAAATGAAGCTGCTAAAAGTATACAGTTTGATGACCTAATAAACTGATTTGCAGAAAAGTGAGCCAGAAGAAATCTTATGATCAATCAAGATGTCACACTGATATATTATTTATTGTACTATATAAAATTATGAGACCAGAAATGTTATTTTTCAATATATAAGTTTATGTTGTTGCTCATGTATCACTATTCCCCAATACATAAGTTGTAAAATATTTTTAAAGGAAAAAGTTTTATATTTTTAATACCTTTAATAACACTTTTCCCCTTGCTTTTTGATAAAGAGCATTTTCATTTTGCACTGAGCCTCACAAACTGCATAGATCCTGAGTCCAGATCCTAGCAGAAAACACAGTGCAATTCCAATGGTTCAAGAGATGTGAATTATGGAAATACAGAATGAGAAGGGTTAACTAGCAAGGAACACTGAAAGATCATTTGACTGGCAGTGATAAGATGTTGTCACACTTAGAGCTGTAGAAGCAAGGGAAAAGGTATTACAGATGTCAGTTAGAGCTGGACCCATGGCGGTGGGGGTGTTGCCCAGCAGGAGCTTATGGTCCAGAAGGAGGCAGCCACAACCAGAATCCATGGGCCAAAACCCTGGGAATGAGAGGTAGAAATTCCCTGATGTCTCTCACTTCTCAACTTCCAGGCTCTTGCTATAACTTCTCTTGGTAGAACCCTACCAAAAGCTAGGGGTCAAGGCAGGAGGGATGGGACAGTCTCCTGGATTACAGAGTAGGGCAGAAGAGAGCAGAGGAATGATTGCTGTGTGTGTGTGTGTGTGTGTGTGTGTGCCTCATGCCACTGAGTAAGATTTATAGGAGGAACCTCTGAAGACTCAGATGTCAAGATCCCACAGTGCATACAACTGCCTTGTAAGAAAAGAATCCCAGCAGGCTTGGTTCTCTTCCATATGCTCCTATGACTCAGGCAATGCCCTTGCAGTGAACCCTGCCCTGACACCTTAGCTATGGCTGAATAGACCAGATCAGTGAGTGACCATATAGCAAGGAGACCTCTGCCTGGGGGTGCGGGGGGAGAGTGGCGGGCAGGATGTCTGTCCAATATGAACACTCCATACTGAGAGGCAAGTCAGTCAAATCCTCCTTTCGGGTAGTATACCTACTGAGTAAGCAAAGAAGAAGTAGAGAAGTGGATCTTTTCTTACTCTTTCATGCCCTACACTAAGGACTAGAAATTGGGCAGAGAGAAACACTAACATTTGTGAGGAACTACTATGTCCCAGATATGTGAGAAGCTACAATGACCATGTCACATCTATGATGTCACAAGTATAAGGACAAAAAGCCAATAAGCTAAGCATAGCACAGTAAAAGGACATGAAGGATTTTGTTGATGTTATCATTAAGCTGCTGAACCAATACTAGTTATCACCTACCTCAAATTAATTGTTATATAAAAAAATCTTATATTTATTTCAGTTAATGTTAGTTGGGTGTTGTATTACTAGCAGCATTCTTAAAAAATATGGTGGTCACTGTCCCAAGATATAACCCTTTACTTCTACTTTTTCCTTCTCTTTTTTTTTTAATTTTTTTATTTCTTTTCAGCTTAACAGTATTCATTGTTTTTGCACTGCACCCAGTGCTCCATGCAGTCCATGCCCTCTCTAATACCCACCACCTGGTTCCCCCTACCTCCCACCCCCCGCCCCTTCAAAACCCTCAGATTGTTTTTCAGAGTCCATAGTCTCTCATGGTTATAAGCACTGCCTCATTTCACTGAGAGGTCTCATGACTGATGGATTTATGGGTCTCTTGTATGGAATTCTATATTCTATACTAGTATTTTGGGGTTGGAGGAAACACCTATTAAATGTTTAAGATTACATTAACATTTTATTCCTCTATTTTGCTACACTGAAATCAACTTTGTATCATAATTCTGAGTGCTTAGTTTTAGCTCTGTGTGTGTGTGTGTGTGTGTGTGTTGTAACTCCTAGAACAACGGGCATTTAACCTACTGTTTTACTACTAGATTTATAAAGGACAATGCAGTGGGGAATGTGCAACTTAAGTCTTTACAGCAGGGCAAGTTGAGACAGGAACATGAAGGACACAAGCGATCAATATCACACTTTTAAATAGGAGTTTTGTGAATGTGTTTGAAATTATCTTTGGAAGCAGTAGACAAAGGGAGAGAATACAAAGGCAATGAAGGCTGAGGAATAAGGAAGTTGTCTCCCAATGAAAACTGAACAGCCATGTTTTGTCTCTAGTGGCCAAAGAAGGTTAGCTATTACACTGCACCCTATGAAATTGCTGATACTTGACCTTTTTTTTGACCCATTTTATCGAAGAGAGTTAGAGCCTCAATTATCCTACACTGCTGGCAGAAATGCAAGTTGATACAGCCACTTTGGAAAACAGTATGGAGGTTCCTCAAAAAGTTAAAAATAAAGCTACCCTATGACCCTGCAATTGCACTACCGGGTATTTACCTCAAAGATACAGAAGTAGTGGAAAGAAGGGCCATATGCACCCCAATATTCACAGCAGCAATCTCTACAATAGCCAGACTGTGGAAGGAGCCGAGATGCCCTTTAACAGATGAATGGATAAAGATGTGGTCCATATATACAATGGAATATTACGCAGCCATCAGAAAAAATGAATACCCAGTATTTGCATCAACATGGATGGAACTGGAGGAGATTATGCTGAATGAAATAAGTCAAACAGAGAAAGACAATTATCATATGGTTTCACTTATTTATGGAACATAAGAAATAGCATGAAGGACATTAGGAGAAGGAAGGGGAAAATAAAGTGGGGAAGCAAAGCAGAAGACAAACCATGAGGGGCACCTGGGTGGCTCAGTGGGTTGAGGCTCTGCCTTTGGCTTGGGTCGCGGTCTCGGGGTCCTTGGATCGAGCCCAGCATGGGGCTCTCTGCTCAGTGAGGAGCCTGCTTCCACCTCTCTCTCTGACTCTCTGCTTACTTGTGATCTCTGTCAAATAAATAAATAAATAAATAAATAAATCTTTAAATTCACACTTTAAAGAAAAAAAGGAGAAGACAAACCACGAGAGACTTTGGACTCTAGGAATCAAACTGACGGTTGTGGGGGTGGGGAATGGGTGCGATTGGTGATGGGTATTAAGGACCACCTGGATTGTATGGAGCACTGGGTATTATACGCAAACAATGAATCATGGAATGCTGCACCAAAAACTAATGATGTACTGTATGGTGACTAACATAATAAAAAATAAAAAATAAATAAATCTTAAATAAATAAAAAATCTAATTTTCAGAAAAAGTAAAGAGGGATAATTTCTAGCTACTAGTTACATACTATTATGTATTTGTTATATAAGAAACACATTTCCTTGGGCACCTCAGTGGCTCAGTGGGTTAAGGCCTCTGCCTTCAGCACAGGTCGTGATCCCAGGGTCCTGGGATTGAGCCCCGCATTGGGCCCTCTGCTCAGCAGGGAGCCTGCCTCCCTCTCTCTTTCAGCCTGCCTCTCTGCCTACTTGTGATCTCTCTCTCTCTCTGTCAAATAAAAAAATAAAAAATAAAAATCTTTTTTTAAAAAAAAGAAAGAAACACATTTCCTGGATAAAAAGAAAAAATGCAGATAAATTAAAAAAAAGTCACATATACATGCGTGACATTATATAGACATCCTTTTTGAGTCTTAGAATTTCCATCTCTCTGCTTATACTACCCATCTGTTCTTGCATGCTGTTTACCTTATCCACTAAGCTTTTACTGTGTTAACTGTAGTTGTTTAAAATTTCCGATCCGATAATTTCAACATCCCTGCCCTATCTGAGTCTGGTTCTAATGCTTAATTTATCTCTTTAAATTGTGCTTTATTCATTGAATGGATAGATTAATTTGAGAACTAGTGTAACTTAATGGTTAAATACCATTATGGTTAAATACATAGTTTCTGGAGTCAGAGTACCTAGATTCATTCTCTTCTTTGCTACTGATTAACCAAAGGCTGTGAGCTAACTGGTTTTCCTCCCTATGTCTCACTTTCTTCATCTGCAAAATGGAGAGAATACTTGTACCTGTGTCATAGGGTTCTTGGAAAAATTACTTGAGTCAGTATATGTGCTGAGCTTTTAGAATAGCTCCTGGCACACAATACCCCTGTGAATGTGTTAGATGCTATCATTAACTCATCCTCTGTTGGTGGACATCTTAGTTTTTACCAGTTATTACTATAATATATAATCCTGATAAGTCTCTGCTTTGATCAAATCTTTGTGCACAGCCTTAATTATATTCTTAACATGCATATCAAGGAGGTCCCTGTTTTGGCTGCACGTGACCAAAAAATCCAACTCAAATTAACTTCAGCAAAATGGATAAGTAAATAAATAGACAGAGATTTAATAAATAAACAAAAGTATCCAGCTCAAATAACTGCCAAGTCCAGGACTAGAGGTGGTACTGCTTGACTCAGGTACTAAATCATTTCTTGCAGGATCAGTGCCTTTCTACTCCTCAGCTTTCCTTTTTTCCATATTAGATTTATTCTTCAGTCTCACATGGTAACAAAGTGGTTCTAAGCCAAGTCCTCCTGCATTCCAGTCCAGAAAAAAAGAAAAAGAAAAATTTCTTCTTCTCAGAACTGGATAAAATATAAAAGTCCTAGGCCTATCTGACTCCTAAGGACCAGACTGAATCATTAACCCATCCATGGTTCTATGACAAGGGCAGGACGGGTGGAAAGCACTGAATGCCTCAGCCCTGGAGCTAGAGAGGTATCAGCCTAACCCAAATTATAGGAAAGGATAATGAAGAAGAATGGCCTCACAGAGGAATTTAAAATACTAAAAACAACAACTGAAAAAAGAAAAAAAAAAGGGAAAGAAAAGAAAGGGTAAAGGGTGGCCAAAAAATAGAGATGCCTCTATTGATTATTTTCTCAGATGGGTTTATTTCTTTGTGGAAAAAAAATGTGCATCTCTAAGACTTTTGATACATTTTGCCAGTTTTATTCCTTTAAAAGGTTTGAAGCAATCTGCTCTTTCACTAACATTTCCTGGCACTACAGCCAACACTGGTACTGTCACATGAAAATGGTATTTGTCAATCTGCTAGTATACAATATGTATATAACATATGACATATGAATACATATCATGTACAACTATCTCACTTTAGCCATTAGTTTGGATCATTTTGCCAACCAACATCTTGTGGGAACTGTGTCTGCATCTATTATGTGGGGTAATAGGAATAACTACAGCCAAGAACGCTTTCAGAGGACCTGAAGGTTCTGGTGCCAGTCTGGGGACCAGAGACCTGGGCTCTGGCCTGACTCAAATCTCAGGTAAGATCCTACAAGAGTCACCCATCTTTTTAGAGCTACATTTTCTCATCTGTAAAATCATGGCTTTGTACCAAATTATTCTAAATTTTTTACTGTGTCAACATTCTGGGGGACTCCTGGAAAGTACTAAGATTAACTGATAAATTTATCTCCTTCTTGGCCTTGCTAATCCTTAGTGAAAAACAAACAGACAAACACTAAAAGGCAGGGACCAAAAGAAGGAGCCAGAGAAATAAGACGCCCATATAATCTTTAAATTCAATGTTTAACTCTTGAAGATATGAACATTCTATAACAATGATGGACAAAGTAACAGAGCCGCCACCTGTACTCAGGCGACAGGAACAAGCTAATGTCACATCAACCTGGCCTTGGTGGCTCTTTTTGCCCCAGATAATGTCTTATTTGATTCTGTCTTAACTAGGCACCTGCCTCTACTGCCCTTTAAGAAATAGAATCTGAAGGAAGGAACACGGAACAGAGTAGCACAGAAACTTGTTTATTCACTGAATGAATATTTATGGATCACATACTTACACAGCAATCACAGTGTTCCAGACCCTGGGTTTGCACCTGTGCGTGGACCAGGTCTTTCCTCTCCAAGTGGGTGACAGGTATTGACACAAACTCTCATGCAATGGGTTATTTTAGCTACTATGATAGAAATCTTAATTAGATATTGCATTTAATTCTGTAAGAATACCTCAGAAAGGCATAGAATAGCTGGACCTGGCTCTGTTTCAAAAGGCATAGAAGGAACAGCAAGAGCAGAGATACCGAGTTTGAAAGAACAGGGAGGGGCTGCGGTTCTTAAATGCTGGCCTGAGGGGGCATGATATAGGCCACAGAGGTGGGCATAGGAAAAAAAAAAAATTAAAGGCACTGAAACCATGTTGAAAGTCTGTTGAAATTTACCTTGAAGTGAGGGCTGTGGAAGGGCTCTAAGTGGTGTGATGTGGGCAGGCTGGCATCTTAGAAAGACCATACCATCATGTATGTGAAACATGGATAACGGGTGAAGATTTGAGAGTGAAGACAAGGATATAGGGTGGGAGAGAGGTGAGGTCAGCCAGACGAAAACTAAGTCATTTCCGAGATGGCAGATTGGCTTTCTGCTGCCACATAATAAAACAGCAAACTCCAGTAGCTGAAAACAGCACCCATTTATTAGCTCACAGTTCTACAGGTCAGAAGGGGCCTGGTGTGGGGGTATTCTTTGGACAGGGTCCTACGAAGCTGAAATCAATGTGCCCGCCAAAGCTGTAGTTCTCAACTGGGGTCAGGGGCCTCTTCCATCCTCACTCAGGTTGTGGGCAGAATTTATTTCCCTGCCTTCGTAAGACTGAGGTTCTGGTTTTCCTGCCAGGTGTCAGGTAGGAGCCACTGTTAGCTCCCCGAAGCCATCCTTCTCCATCTGCAGCTCACATGTGGATGTTGGGCTTCTTTAAGTCAGCCAGTTGTGTCTCAGACTCCCTTCTCTGTGACCATCCTAAACAGACTCTGCTTTCAAAGGACTTACATGTTTAGAGTAGGTCCACCGACTTTTCTTGACCAACTGAGCCACGCAGGCGCCCCCCACAGCTCTACCCACTTTTCTTAAAACCAACTGTGCCATATTACTAACCTAATGACAAGAGTAAAATTCATCACATCCAGGGATTATGCAGGGTGTGTATAGGCAGGAAATCTTGGGGCCATCTGAGAATCTGCCTGCTACAGATGGTATAAAACAACAGCAAAAACTAGATGGAAATGGGTTCCTAACTGCATGAGGGAAGAGGAAAGACTAAAAGATTTTGGGGACTGGGTGGCTTGGTTCACTAAGGTAGGGAGTTAAAAAAGGACAAAAATTGGGGCTCCTGGATGGCTCAGTTGCTTAAGCATCTGACTACCGGTTTCAGCTCAGGTCACGATCTCAAGTCATGGGATAGTGTCCTGTGCTCAGCAGGAGTCTACTTGTCCCTCTTTCCCTCCCCCTGTTCAGCCCCCTGCACTCTGCCCCTGACCTGGTACACCCATGTCTTCCCCCCACCTCTCTCTCTTTCAAATAAAAAAAAAAAAATACACTTTTAAAAAAGGAAAAAAAGACCTGGGGTTCCACTTTGGACTTGAGGTTGATGTGTCATGTGCTATGTGAGTGGTCCAAGAGACAATAAGCATGAAATATAGGAGAGTAGTTAGGAAGGAAATACAAGATTTTTAGTTATTAGTAGAAGATACCAGAAAGACATGGAACTGATGGGCTTGGTTTTTTTTCCTCTTCCTTATGATTTTCTTTTAATAACATATAATGTATTATTTGCCCCAGAGGTACATGTCTGTGAATAAATTTCCACAAACTCCTAGATAAAAGTTCCTTAAGAGCAGGGTCCATGTCTTTTCATTTCTGTATGTTGGGTGCCTTCCCTATAGTAAGTATTCAAAAATCGGATGGATGGATTGACAGATACATAGATGGTATGCGTCTGTGTATAGTTTACTGAATCCTCAAAAACAATCCCACAAAGTACTTTTTTTATACAGAAGAGAAAACTGGGGCTCAGAAAGATTTTTTGTAAAACCCTGGATCACACATATGGTCAACAGGAGAGATGAACTATAAATTCTGGATGTCTGATTCCAGAGTCTAAGCTCTTAAACACTAAATAATCCAGTTCTTTCCCCAATCTCCCCATCTTGCTGAGAAAAATACCTCCTAACCAGGAGAAACAGAAAACCCAGGTAAAGAAATAGCATTTGGCCCTTGAGATAGGAGCTGGACAGCAGCAGCAGAAATGAGGAACCTGGGTAAGGTTTCCAGATTTAGCAAACAGAAATACAACATGCACAGTTAAATTTGAATTTCAGCTAAAGAGCAAAAAACGTATTGTGTAAGTATGTTCTCATTATCTAGCATGCTCCCATCAGGCCAGGAGTTTTACTCTCTTGTGTAACTTTTTACCTCCATACTTCACAGCTTGTGCTAGTTCCCTTTGTGGGACCTCCTACCCTTTCTTTTAGCCAATCTTAATACCAAAATCCAGTTTTCAAGTTCCATCCATATTAACTATCACTTGCTCAGCACTTTCCCACCTACAAAATAGATTCATATAGATGACCCTGTTTGACTTTGAATCAGCCTTGAAAGTATGCAGGGCATGTGTTATTATTAGCCCCTTTGTACATGGGAGAAAACTTGAGATTTGGATCCTACTTACACAGATCACTCATTCACATACCTGGGACTCTAGGGTCTTGTGACAGCAACTTCATTCTTTTCCACTTATCCATAGGTACCTCTTCTTCTGCTCAGCCTCTCAGTTTGGCTCCTGATTTAAAGTCTACTCTTACTGTTCAATATATGTACATATTACTTTTCCAATAACACTTAAGTTCTCTTCAGACAGGAATCTGCCTTGTGAGTCTTTTGCCCCATCCCCCCTTTCATGCATATCCAGATCACACTGATGAATTTTCCCAAAATCCTGTGAAATGCTCTGGAAAAGCCCCCCAGGTCTGAATAACCTGTAAACTTGCATAAGTCCTTGGTAGGGTGAATTTCCAGTAACTCGTGACTAAAACGGTCTTGTTTTTCATAGAATGCCAAAAATTGTCTGCTTCCAAAATGTGGCCAAATATTCTTCATTGCTATCTCCCAGTTAGTGGTTTCTCCTGGGTAGACATTTCCATCGACCACAAAAATGTCCCAAATAGCCAAGGAATAGGCTAGTTTATCTAATAAAAATTCATTCTTCCACCATTCATTCGACAACACTTAATGACCCCTGCAACATGCCAGACATTGAGTCAGGCAGTGGGGATCAAAAATAAGTGAGATATGAGGGTTGCTGGGCAGAGGGGGGTTGGGGGGGGGTTATGGACATTGGGTAGGGTATGTGCTATGGTGAGTGCTGTGAAGTTTGTAAACGTGGAGATTCACAGACCTGTACCCCAGGGGGAAAAAAAAAATATATATATATATATATATGTTTATAAAAAATAAAATTATAAAAAAAAAAAATAAGTGAGATATGGTCCTCTGCTCTAGGAATTCACAGTCTATGGGAGGTGATTTCACTTTACACAAAGGCCAGACTACAAAGCATACCAGAAAAATGTTGTGAAAGTTCAGAGGTGGAAGATATTTACCTTCAGCTCGGAAAAGTAAGAAAATATTACTTTCATTTTCAACCTGAATCTGCTCTAATATCCATATAGCCAGTCTTGATTTATTATGTGGATTGTAGCCTCAGAGTAAGTGCTATTGGTATCTCAAGAATTTTAAGAAGGACGAAATGCTAGTGTAAAAAAAATGGTAAGCTCAACAAGAGGCACTGAAGGAAGGCAGTAGGTATAGTGGAGAGGAGTCCCCCACCCACACTCTTATCTTTAACTCCTCCTCTGCTCCAGGGAGAAGCAGCAGGGCTTGCTCACTCTCATTCATAATCGTTCTTCTTTGAAACTTCCTCCTTTGCACCATTCATGCCCACCAGGACAAACTGGTATTTGTCACTATAATTTGGCAACTGATGATCAACACATGAGTAGTGAGTAACTAAGCTCCCAAATAATACTACTACCTTGCACTGGTGTATCAGCTTCCAGGGTTTTGTTTTGTTTGTTGGGTTTTTTTAAGATTTGATTTATTTATTTTGAGAGAGAGCACAAGTGGAGGCAGAGGGAGAAAGAGAATTTCAAGCAGAATCCATGCTGAGTGTGGAGTCCAACACGGGGCTCTATCCCAGGACCCTGAGATCATGACCTGAGATGCTTAACCAACTGAGCCACCCAGGTGCTCCACTTCCCAGGTTTTTAAATGTTGTCTTGAGCTCATATTTTCCAGTTTTATTGAGATATAATTGACATACAGCACTGCATTAGTTTAAGGTGTGCAGCAAAATGATGTGACTTACATATGTTGACATGAGTACCACAGTAAGTTTAGTTACTATCCATTATTTCATCAGATACAAAGAAAAAAAGGAAAATGAAAAAATGTGGTTTTTCTCCCCTTGTGATGAAAACTCTTAGGATTTACTCTGTTAACAACTTTCACATATACCATACAGCAATCACCGTGTGTTACATTACATCCCCAGTACAGATTTATCTCATAACCAGAAGCCTATTAATTATTTTATCTCTTTAATACAGACTTAGAACTCAACCAGCACAAAACAGGACAGATGTCAGTGTCTCTCTGGCTCCTTAAGTTAATGATCTATTGAGACTCCCCCACCTGCTCCTCAACAGTCAGCCCAAATCTTCCCACGCCTGACAGTGAGACAATAACTCTGGCCTTCCCCCTCCTCCAGTGGGTATTGATGGCATGGAGGTTAGCTCATCCAATTGCCACTGTTCTTAATGTATGTGTCCTCAGTAACTGGACTATTTCAGAGGGGGAGTTACCAAACATTATGGAAAATAGGCATTGTCCTATTTGGTCCTATTTAGATCTAGCATTATGCCAAGTATCTGAAGGAGAGATGCCCTAACCATCACTGAACAGGTCCCTTTAGACTTAGATATCCTCCAACTCTTTTTGCAAGGATGTCTTTGCATTTATGGGACCTCATTATTGCATTTAATGGGCCAGGCTGTCAGGCTGTAGACCTAATAGACCTATTAACTGCACATAAGTGTTGTAGATGACACAGTGTACCCAATTTAAAGGAAGAGTAGTCCTCATAAAATTTACAATGACAATAAAAAGCAAAATAGACATCTCTCAAACAACACCCCCATTACAATCCCATTCCAAATCTTAGGCACAAGAAGCTCAGGGATTTAGGATTCTTCAATTATTTGATTTGGGGAAACCACTTATACAACTGATTTCTGCTCTTTTTTCGGGTCTACAAATATTCATCTTAATTACTCATCATCCTCTCCAGTCAACCTCCAACCTTTGTACAACGCCCAGCACTCCCTTGTCTCACCATGTGCTTTCCCATTAACCTTCCCTTTCCGGGCTCCTTGCCCTTCTCAGACTCCCCCATCAATCAATATTATATATAGTGTGGTTTTTTCCCAAACCCCATGGAGATGATTTGGCTCTCACGTGTCTGCATCAATATAAATTTGCCCACCAGAAACTCGACCCTCTAAGACCCTAGGGCTACTGTTTCTCTGGCACTACTCCTGCTCAATAGGGACTCATGCTCTCCTCCTCCATCCCACCCCTTCTCATTTTATGCAACCTGGCCTGTGTTCTGGCACCATACAGCACTTAGATTGCTCTACCTCCAACCAGAGAATTCACTTATTTCATGGAGCCTTCCCTCAAAAGGATCACCTCTTATCTGTTATATTGGACCTCATCACATCTTTGGTATAACAGGCATAGATTTAGGTATTTTCAATTCTGTAACACAGACTCAACTCAGAGAGGCCACAAAACAATGTCCCAGCTCCTGGAAGACCACACACTTCAAACTGCTGAAGCCATAGATGCCATTAATGAGAGAGAAAACTCTTTGGTTGCTAAAATAGCTAATAACAGATTGGCATCTGACTACCTACTGGTATCTTTAAGTTGAGTGTGTGCCTTGAAGTGAACCTCCTAATACGTGTAGGTCAATAACGCAAAAAAGGCCTTCAGAAGAGTCCTATAAAGCAAAAAATTAAAATAGTGTCATTACTAAAATACTCTAAGACATTCCCAGGACTCCATCCATTTCTTCTCCTAGCTATCTCCTTTTGCCTGTGGCAAGTAATGTCCCACTATCTTTCAGAAAACTATCATAACATCCACTGGTCTTCTTATTTTGGGTTGACTTTGCAAATCTGGTTCCTTTCAAATACATGTTTATTTGTAGTAAAACTAGGAGGTTGCTATATTACCCCCATATATCTCAGATGAGTGGTGAAGAGCATGAGAGAGAAACTGGGACATAACTACCCCAACTGACATTCCTGTGTTTGACAAGTCCTTGTACATTAAGGTTCACACTCTTCCACACCTGTCCCTTAATCTCAGGTGTGCTCTTACTGCCTCTTTCATACTTTGCTGCAGCAGGTGGGTTATCCTCCCAATGGGAGGACTTTCTCTCAATAAACGCCCATACACTCTCTGGACCTTTACCTGAAGACCCATTCCCTTTGTCCCTCACCTTGAGACTTCCCCACCAGTGTAAGTAATAAATCTTCCTCTGGTTATACCAAAAAAAAAAAAAAAAAAAAACAAACCAACCCTAATCTTAAGGCTTCTGACTTTGGAAACTAACCTTGGGAGGAGGCTTCCCCATGTTATGATGGAGTTGTCTCACATGTGTTATAACAATTATTTTGCTGATAAGGAAATGGAGAAACTTTGAAGACATTCTAGATGATTAAACCCTACCTGACAGTTAACACTAATATGATCATAGCCTTTTGATAAAGCCAAATTGTTTAGGATAAACTTAAGGCTACAGATCTTTCGGTGGGTGGCAGAATTTCAACCAGAAGATTTATTTACCTGGAAATGACATCTGATAGCTGTGGCAGGAGTTAAGAGGGAAGGTTCTAAACCACCTAGAAAAGTAGGATGGGTGAGTTGGGGGCTTGCTCATGGGTTCTCAAGTTCTGGTGCTAGGAAGTAGCCCCTCAGGAAGTGATTCTAGTGATTCTAACTCTTGCCCACTGTCTGGCCAAATTCTTGTAATCACTTTGTGTGACCAACTCTCCCACAGGAGATAATGCTTTAGCTTTCCTATGCCCTGCCAAGTGGTTTCTTGGGTGACCAAGTACACAATAAAACCACAGTCCTCAGAAAACTCAAGTCATGATGACATCCTGGAATACAGGGGTTACCAGACATAGCAGAAGAACCATATTGCTCAATCTTTGCTAGGGCAAAGTTCTGTAAAATGCATTAATCTGCTTTTCTCCCAAGAGACTGTCAGTATCTTTTTACCCTCATGGCACACAATAATGTGATACCCATTTCTGATTCAACTGGAATGTTAAAGGACCCTAGAATAATAAAGGGATGTGTAAGGGCTCCAGTATATACCATTAAATAGTAAAATAATAATGGCTCTCTTAACCTGAGCATCTCCCATGTGTCAGGAAATTTACAACCATTATTTCTTAAATCCTTACAGCAAGTCTATGAGGTAGTTACTACTACGATCCCCATTTTACAGAAGAGGAAAGTGGAACAAATTTCAAGATCATTTAGCTAGCAAAAGACAGAGCTGGTTTTCAAGTCCATGTCATTCTCCAAATTGTAAATTATAACCAGTGTCTTTCTTTCCTTTGATATTCATGATGGGCAAAATGATGTCCCTCCCCCCAATTAAGGTGTCCACAACCTAATCTCCAGAACTTGTGAACATGTCACAAGGTAAAAGAGATTTTGCTCATACAGTTTAGGAAAAAAAATCTTGTGATGGATAGACTGTTCTTAGGATTACATGTATGGGCTTAATGTAACCATAAGAGTCCTCATCAGAGTCAGAGAATGAGATGTGACAACAGGAACAGAGCTTAGAGAGAGAAGGCAGTGAGCCAAAGAATGAAGGTAGCTTCTACAGGCAGGCATAATTAAGGAATGGATTCTCCTTTACAGCCTCCAGAAGAAATGCAGCTGTGCTGACACTTGATCTTAGCCCTGTAGACCCATTTCAAACATCTGCCCTCTAGGAACATGGAATAATAAATTTGTATTGTGTTAAACTCTAAAGTTTTCAGTCATTTGTCCCAGCAGCAACAGGAAACTAATAAAATGTCTCGTTGCACTTCTTACTCTCTGATACCACTTTTTATCTTGTAAAATATAAATATATATAAAAACATAAACATTCCAACAAAATTTTAACTCTTTTTTTTATTCCTCTATTCCTCCTATATTCTACCAAATCTTACCTTTTTTTCAGCATCCATGTTGTACTAGGCACTACCCTAGAAACTTTATACTCACTTTATTTTCCTACCACCTTGTGGAACAGATAGCTAGTTTATAATACAAAATGTGTGCTTCCCCTCCATTGTACAGATGGTTGTTTCTAGAAACTGCTTGCTCGACCAGAGACTACATTTCTTTAAGTTTTCTTATCTGCAGGTGTAGCCACATAATTCGATTTCACTAATGAAATCTGAGCAGAGGTAGAGTGGTTAGGAAACACACGCCTTCTCCACTCTTCCTTTCTCCTCTGCAGAGCCCTGGAAAACTATGTGTTAATAATGAGGGAGCCATAAAGATGAAGAAGGCTTCGTCCCTTTTCATCATTGTAATCTTTTAAGAGCAAGAAATAGACTTCTATTTGTGTAATCTACTGAGACTTGGGGACTTATCTGTTATATCACCTAGTGTGATTTTAACCATACTCCAACCCTGTGAGGTGTATATTATTAACCTCATGCTTAATGGTAGTGAAGCTAGGGCTCATGATGATAAAATAACTTGACTGAGGTAAAATATCTGAAATTGGCAGAGGCAGAATTATGACTCCAGAGACCACTGTATTTCCACAATACTACATAGTATCCTATATAAATTGCTGGTCAATTGTCTCTTGAACAAATTCTGTATTTTAAAAAAACAAAGTTTCTGAATCACAGATTTCAGACCTAGAAGGAACTTTGGAGGTTATCTCCCCTAAATCTCTTACAGACCTTCAGAGATAAGAGAAAGGAGGCCACCAGAGGCCAAGTGACTGGCCCATGTGATGAGACACAGCCCATTCAAGAACTTTTGCATTACTCAAACATTCCTGTACGTCAGCTTGTGTTTTAGTTAAAACTGGTTTTCAAACATTTTTAGATAAAATAGCCCATGACCATTAAGGTAGAGTCTTCTATTTACAATTAAAAAAAAAAAAGAAAAGAATTTAACTGTATTAAAAACAAATCAGCCAACCTAAGGTTATTAATACACGTGTGCGCACACACACACCCCTTACTCTGTTCTCTCTTGTTCTATTGAGACTAAATGATCTTCATGCTATAAAAATAAAAGTGGCAGAGCACCGAACAGATGGAGAGAAAAAAGAACGAGATGAGGATTCCACATCTTGGCAGTCTGAAAATATGTGCTACTACAGTAAACATATTTTTAGCAAACATAATGGCAACCCATATGCTGATCTCTCTCTAGAATTCTCTAGTTTGGCTCATTTGTTCTCTAAGTATAGCTGAACTTCTTTGCAATATACAGCTATATCCCGCACTTTCTTAGCCTGGGAGTTTAAGAATGCCAGGGAACTGGGTAAAATTATAAACTACAATTACGATTTTGCACTGGGTGAAATTTGTGTAGTGAGAGCAGAGCACGGGCACTAGGATGGGCTATTCTGAGTTCTACTGACCTGATTTCTTAATTTAATGCTAAGTTAATTCTAAGATTAATTTCCCCCAAAAGCTATAATTTCTTTAACACTGACAGCTCTGGGACATGAAGATCTGAAAATCCGAATATACAATGTGCCGTGAGATAACTGGAGAGCCACCATGTTTGTGATTCTCCCTGATTAAATTTTGATTTCAACCCAGCATCTTAACGTCAGCAATTTTTATACCCAAATGGAGCTTGAGGCATAGAACAAAAGGTCTCCCAAGTTTCTCTTACCTGGGAATTAGCTTATGGCTGTAGCTGCATATTAAATACGCTCTTCATTCCTTCATAGTTTTTCTGTTGAATTCATTTTCAAATTAAAAACTACCTTTTAGGGGTGCCTGGGTGGCTCAGTGGGTTAAAGCCTCTACCTTCAGCTCAGGTCACGATCCTGGAGTCCTGGGATCGAGCCCCACATCAGGCTCTCTGCTGCCCTGGGAGCCTGCCTCCCTCTCTCTCTGCCTGCCTCTCTGACTACTTGTGATCTCTGTCTAATAAATAAATAAAATCTAAAAATAAAATTGTAAGGGCCTACTTAGCCAGAGTGAGCCATTTTGTTGTTTATGCAGTAAACTTAGATTGAACCTGCCCCTTCCCCGCAAGAGGAAAGAGCTTAGAAACAGAACTGGTGAAATAGGGCCAAATAGCCCCAATAACGGAGCACAGATACCAGGACATGTCAGGCTGGGCAAAAATAACGGAGCCCAGATACAAGGACGTGTCCGGCCAGGTGGAGACGTCCAATCAAGTAAAAGCGCAGGTATTACTAGCCAGGGAGTGTGAGCCCCCGCCTTTTGGGCACCAGACAAAGGCGCCAATTCTCGCCAAGGTCATAGGCTGAATTAGATGACTATCATGGGGTAGAATGTAATTCAGTTGGCCACCTGTGTGTGGCCAGGCTCAACCACATGGCCTTTACTCTATAAAAGTTAGCCTGTGAGGCTGGGAGGGGTCGCCTCTTTGCAAGAGAGGGCCCTGGCCGGTCAGTTTGATTCTGGATGCTTGGCACGAAATAAAGCCCTGCTTAACTTTCGCTTTGTATCAGTCTTGTCCTTTTGTCTACGGACCCTTTCAAAAATAAAAACTACCTTTTAAAAATTTTTCAGTTTTCTTGAGGTGCAACATATAACACAAAATTCACTCACGTAAATTCAAGAATTTTGAGGGAATTTACTGAACTGTATAACCATAACCACAGTGGAATTTTAGAACATTTCCAACCCGAAAGGTCCTCTCCTACCCATTTTTGCTCCTGGCTCCCGTTCTCAGCCCCAAACAAACAATAACTTACTGTTTCTTACAGATTTGCCTTTTCAGGACATCTTAGATGAACAGCATCTTACCGTATGTGGTCTTCTGTGCCTGGACTTCCATGTTCCCTTCAAAGCCACTCAGGTCGACCAACTGAAAGCAGGGCGCAGGGCAGTCCCCGAACGGGAGAACGCCAGCGCGTGAAGCCGAGCTGCGGCCTGGGCGTCGGGTCCTCCATTGCGGTCAGGGGCTCCTGTACTAGATCCTTCCGCACAGCACGGGGAACGAAACACCCAATTTTGATCCTTCCGCAGGTTCGCCTATGGAAACCTTGTTAGGACTAACTTCTTTTACAAAGTCAAGTTAAACCATCTGAGCTCCGCCAGGACCACGGCTTTTAGAGGAGCCAAGCACAATAATTTAAAAACAATAAACATTCTGGGCCCAGTGGACACTCAGCTAAGCATATCAAGGATATCCTAAGAGGCAGGGGGCAGAGACTAGAAATTTGTGGGGTGCACCCATGCTGTGACTTGCATCAGATTTTTTTTCCGTGTCATTCCTGAGTGGTGTTGTATTACATGTGTGTACCACAATGTGATTATCCATTCACCAACTGACATCTTGCTTATCCCTTCACCATTTGATGAAGCTCAGAATTGTCTCCTCATTTGGGGTATTATGAATAGAGCTGCTACTATAAACATTAATGTGGAAGCCTTTGTGTGAAAATGTTTCACTTCTTTTGGATATATACCTGGGAATGGGATTGCTAGGTCATGTGGTAAATTTATGTTTAACCTCTGTTAAAAAATCGTCCAACTGTTTTCCAGAGTGGCTCTGTCATTTTGAATTCCCACCAGCAATATATGCCAGTTTCCCCACACCCTTCCCAGCATTTAGAGTTATTGCCTTTTGTTTTTTAAGTTATTTTAGAATTTTGGTTGGGGTATAGTGATATCTCATTGTGAGTTTTCTTTTTTTTTTTTGTTTAAGATTCGTGTATTTATTTTAGAGAGGGAGAGAGTGTGTGAGCAAGAGCGGGGAGTGGAGGAGCAGAGGGAGACAATCGCTGGGCCCTCCACATGGGACTCCATCCCAGGACCCATGATGGGACTCCATCATGACATGAGCTGAAACCAAGAATTGGGTGCCTAACTGACTGGGCCACTCAGGCACCCCAATCTCATTGTGGTTTTAATTTGTATTTCCCCAATGGCTAATATGCTGAACATCTTTTCATGTGATTATTTGCCATCTGTAAATCTTCTTTGATAAATGTGTGTTCATGTCTTTTGCCCACTAATTATTTTTTTAAATGTTTTTTTGAGTTTTGAGAGTTCTTTATACATGCTTGATAAAAATACTTCATCCAGTAGGTGATTTACAAATAATTTTCCTCCAGTCTGTATATATCACTTTATCCTTTTACAGAGTTGTTCACAAAGCAAAAATTTTCAATATTGATTTTCATGCTGACAAAAATGCATTAATTATTCCTCTGACAGAGTATACATTTAGTGTCAAGTCTAAGAGCACTTTATCTAGTCCTAGGTTACAAGATTTTCTATGTTTCTTTCTGAAAGTTTTATAGTTTTGCATTTTCCATTCAAGCCCATGATCCATTTTGCATTAATTTTTTGTACTAAGTATAGAGTTTACATTGAAGTTTTGGTTTTTTTTTCTTTTTGCTTGTAGATGTCTGTGTTAGCACAGTCTGCCATAACAAAGTATTACAGACTGTGGTGCTTCAACAACAGAAATTCATTTTCTCACAGTTCTGGAGTATAGAAGTCTGAGATCAGGGCTGCGTTCTTGAGGAAGTCCTTCTTCCAGGTCTGTGGACTGCTGTTTTCTTGCTGTGTCCTCACATGGAAGAGAGAGCACTCTCTCGTCCCCTCATTATAGGTCCACCAAACTTAGCAGGTTAGGAGCTCACCCTTTTGATCTAATTTAACCTTAAACACCTCTTAACAGCCCTTTCTCCAAATACAGTCAAACTGGGGGTAAGAGCTTTAACACATGAATTTGTGTAGGGTGGCAGACAAAGTGGGGGACACAATTCAGTTCATAGCAATGTTCTGGCACTCCAGCACCATCTGTCAAAAAGACTATCCTTCCTATATTGAATTGATTTGGCACTTTTGTCAAAAATCAGTTAGGTGAGTGTGGGGGTCTATTGTGGGGCTCTCTGTTCTGTTTCCTTGACCTGTGTGCTTATCTTTTTGCCAATATCATACTGTCTTGATTACTGTAACTATATATTAAGTCTTAACATTGAGAATTAACACTGAGATTCTTTATTTTTTATTTTCATTTATTTCTCTTTTTAAAAATTACTTTGGCCATTCTAGCACATTCCCTTTTTCATACAAATTTTAGAATAAGCTTGTCTATGTCTCACAAACCATGCTGAGACTTTTATAGGAGTCCATAGATCCACTGATTCCTATGAACTGGCTAGATGCACGCACAAGCCTAGAGAGGAAGTGTAAGGGGTGCAGAAGTAGTATAAGAGGGGCAGGTGGCCTGGGATGGGTTAAAGTGTGTATATAGTGGGAATTCTGCTTCGGGCTGAATGCAGCTGGTACTGACTCTGTCTCCACCCTTGCTTCTAGAGCCTGCTCTCTGAGCCTGCAGGAGTCCCAAACAAACCAACCACAAGGCTTGAATTCGAGTCCTCCTTGTTTTTCCTCTGTGTAGCCCTGGGGCATAACAACTCTCAATTTTGGGATTAATCTGTCCTCAAAGACAAATCAATTGCATGGATCCTAAGTTGTGCCAAGTTTCATGAAAGAAAACATAGAGAAGGAGAACATACATAGAGAAAGAGCCTGGGAAAATGGACCCTCTTTATTACTAGCTATGGTTTAGACCTAATCCCTCTCTGGAGCCTTGGTCCCGATGAGCAGATCTGGGAAAATGTTGAAGACTCTCTTTGCCCTTTTAGTTTTAAGTCTAGACAGGAAATGCCTCGGCAGACAGTTGAAGCCTCCCTTTCCCTAAGCCCCTTCATTGGTACACTTGTGGTGTCTACTTGACCTTCCCAAGGCACAGACACCCCTCACTTAGCCTCATAGGAGAAGAGCTATTTCCAAAGCCCAATACAGAAGGCAAAAAGGGAAAGGCTAAAGAGACCCCATGGTATTTGAACTCCAGGATTGTTATTGCGGTTGGAATCATTTTCCTTATCACATCGGAAGCTCTGCCCTGGCCCTATGGCTTTATTTTCCATGGCCTGGCTCCAAAAATGTGATTTTCACTGCTCCTTAGAGGCGGAGCTGGGACGATGGAGGGGGGAGGCTGCCTTTCCCTTAGCGCTCTCTCACTGTGCTACTGAATCTGTCTGCCTGCGTTGATGGAGAAATTGAGTTTCATAAATCATCATGCAGTTCACACGGGCACTAACATCAGATAAACTGCCTGCCAGCCCAGCCGTGACAAATCACTGCTTGTTGCTAGGCTGCTCCTTGGAGCCCTGAGAGAAAGATTTCACGGTGCTGTAACAACCAGTTATGTATCTCACTAGCGGCCAGAGCCTCGACTTTCAGCTTCCAGTGCCTTCGCTCATTGCATCGCCTTTTTTTTAGAGAGATCTCTTGATCCACCACCAGACCCAGCTCAGCCACTATCTGTGACGTCTCTCCTCCCTTAGCAGAAGGATCCTGAATTGCTCCCCTCCCCTCGCTCTAACAGCCCTCTTCCCTTATCGTACCTCTAGCATGATTGTTTTTTTTCCTTATAGGGCAATAAACCATGGGCAATGGGGGGCCTGGGGATATTTCTGATCAGGGCAGCAACCCAGTCAGATGTGTGCTTCAATCAGATGAGCCTGGTGCTCATGGAGCGGTGAATAGTTGGGAGAAAAACCCAAGGCTGGGACAAACACTGAAAGGTGGTTCTCATAATGTGAGAAATAATGAGGTTGGAGCCAGCGTGGGGGTAATCCGAACAGAGATTGTGGACTTTGATCCCAATATGTTGGTAGGTTTCACCTGAAAAAAAATGTGATTTAGTTCTCTTAATCAGCTGAACAGGGAAGGGATTGCTGTAGACAGATTGAATGAGATCGGGCGCATCCAGCGCCTTGCCGGAAGCCTGGCACAGAGTAGGCACTCAGTAATTGTTGCCTCCTTTCCTCTCCCCTCCCCACACAGTCACCACAGTTCTGGATGGCCATCATGCTGGGAGAGTCCAGCTGGCGGAAGAGCGTTGTGGAAGCGACCAGAGCGGAGGACTCATCAGTTACAGATGGAAAAGACTGACGTACATTGAAGCAGATGGAAGAATGGCCTTACTGCTATTGCAGCCCAGTGGTATAATGGATCGGGTCGTCTGAGATTTGAAAGTTAACCATGGACAACAAGAGGCCAAGTTTCCACACTCACTAAAGAAGGTTGTTAAAATTCATGGAGCAAAGAAGCTCTTGAAGACACAAGATTCATGATGCTCTTTTCACAAGGAAGGGGAACTAGAAAATTTATTATAACAAAAGATGCTAAATGTATGCCATGTCTGATGCCCTCCCTCCTTAGAACAGGGAGGAGGAGAGACACCAAGGGCAGTAGGGCAGTCAGGTGATCTCCTTAAGCCCAACCCTGTTTTCTTTGTCCATGCAGCTTCCAGCCAAGAGAGGCCAGAATAAAGTCACCTTGACCATCAACAACTTGTCTATGCTCTCAGAATCTTTGCTTCCTTATTACTTTATTTATTTATAAAGAATTATTTATTTGAGAAAGAGGGAGCATGCATGCGTGGGGGGTGGGGGAATAGGCAGGAGAGGGAGAGAAGTAGACTCCCCACTGAGCACAGAGCCTGAAGCAGGGCTTGATCTCACAACCCTGAGATCACAACCTGAGCCGAAATCAGGAGTCCAATACTTACCTGACCGAGTCCCGCTGGCGCCCCAAACCTTTGCTTTTTAAATTTAAAGCTTAGAGATAATCCTACTGTGATTATTTGCTGCACAGGGTATTTGTTAAGTTTAAGTTAAGGGAAGGGGAACCTGATGTTATGTGTCCACTCTAAAGCCACCCATTAGTTATAGAAACTTCTTTCTAAAACACTAACTTGAGGGGCATCTGGGTGGCTCAGTGGGTTAAAGCCTCTGCCTTTGGCTCAGGTCATAATCTCAGGGTCCTGGGATCGAGCCTCGCATTGGGCTCTCTGTTCAGCAGGGAGCCTGCTTCCTTTCTCTCTGCCTGCCTCTCTGCCTACTTATGATCTCTCTCTCTCTCTCTGTCAAATAAATAAATTTAAAATCTTAAAAAAACAAACACTAACTTGAACAGTTGATTAAGCCTTAAAACAGCTTCCTGCTGCCCTTACACAAATTACCTTGAGCATGATTTACAGCGCTCAGCATGTTCAGGCCCTACTCATTTGCCAGATTCATCTCGTACCAGGCCCTCCTTCACTCTTTGTACTCCGGCTGCATTTGCCTTCTTTATAGTTCACCTGATACCATACTCTTCCAAGCAAGACCTTTGATCATACTGTTCTCCTGCCTCGAGGACTCTCGATCCTTACTATGCTATGGTTCAGTCTCATCCTTTTACGGTTCAGCTTAAGTTAATATCAGTCACCAAATCACAGATATTTATTGAGTGTCTACTATGTGCCAGGCACTGTTCTAGATGCTGGGGATCATTGTGAATTGAAAGGCAGAGCCCCTGATCCCATGAATCTCACATCCTAGTAGAGTGAACAAGCAAGGTAAGTGCTGATGGTGTTTACTGAGAACGCAATAAAAGGATAATGGGAAAGGGAACACCAGGCTTTCTTGAGGGTGGCAGTTGCATAGGAGAGGGCCATATGCCCTCTTAGGTCACCTCTTAGGAAACTGAGTTGTGTGTGGCAGGGATGAGCTTTATAAAGTCAGGAGAAAAGGGAAGGCATGGGTCCTAGGGCACAGTGATGGGACAGAGAAATATAGCATAATTCAGAGAGGAGGGTGAGGCAGGCCATCTAGAGCATTATCAACCATGGGGGAGGGGCTCAGATATTAAGTATAAATGGAATCCACTGGAGCATTTAAATTTACATTTAGATTTTAACAAGATGATGCAGGAGAATGGCTAGTAGAGGTGACAGAGCACACGGGAAAAGAACTTCCAGAGATTTCTCCAGGAGGCAAGATGGCAATAATGGTACTTCCAATGGTGGAATTAGAGACACTGGCATATATTTTAGACCTGGAGCCTGTAGACCTTGTTCATGGATTGGATGGAGGGGTGAAGAAAATGGAGGAGGCAATACATAGAGTAAGGAAGGAATAACCCCAAGGAGAAAATAATATTTCAGTGTCTGCCACACTAAGTTATGTTTTCACTGAAGATTTCCCTGATCCCCAGTTCTGGTTAGAGCTTTAAATTTGTTGCTCCTTGAGCAACACGCAGTTTTCCTTTGTAACACCCCCAACATTAACCTTTGTCATTATTTGTTCAAAATAATTCCCTCACTAGACCCAAAGGTTCCAAAAGGAACCCACCTGTCTTTAGTCCTTTCTCTCCAGTGCTTTGCACTGGGCCTGGCACATAGTTGTAGTTTATTATATAATGTAATGTAGTGATAGTAACAGTACTTAAGAGTAATTTCACTGTGCCAGATACGATTCTGAGCACTTCACATATATGTATCTACTCATTTGATTTTCAAAACAATCTCCTGAACTCGATACTATTATCGTGATCATTTGACAGATACATAAACTGAGGCACAAGGAAAGTGAGTAAGTTTTCCTGAGGTCACTGAGCTAGCAAAGGCCAATAAATGCATCAAGTTATTTTACAAGCACTTTAATTTATACTGCAGTGAGGTATGATGCTTGGGTCCCATTTTCAGCTTGAGGCAAGCCAGCCAGACCTGTTTAAAGGGGTTGATATCAGGAAGCAGAATCAGCAGGATTGGATCTCCAGAGTCTCATTGAGAAGAGCTTTCTTATGGAGCCAGCACAGCACAGTGTTTTGAGAGTGCTCCCTTTGAGGCCAGGGGTGACTTGGTTGGAAAGGTATCTCTGCATCTTACTGTGTGTGAGACCTAGGCCAAATTACTAAAACTTCAGTACCTCAGTTTCCTTATCTGTCAATTGTGGCACTATAAACAGTGCCTGTCCTCATCTGGACTGACTGTGATAAAAATCTGAGGAGCACTTAGAATGGCATAACTGTCACAGGAAGGAACTGCAGTTTGCCCATAGGAAATGCCAAGAAGAGAGGGTCTTCCAAATTTTACTCCCTGCCAAGAGGGTCCTTAGCTTGGATTAATGTGCTCCTCATGCACACTGTGCAGATAAGCAAACTGGTCCCGGCAATGACAATGAACACTCCGAGATAGGACAAAATCCCAAGAGTCTCTTGGAGAGAGAGGAGACCTTCTGTATGCTAGAGGTTTAAAAAAAGTTGAGACATATTATCCAGAGTTGGAAAAATCAGGCATCTTTTGTGATTGAAAGAAAAATCTAAAAAAAAAAAAAAAGAAAGAAAGAAAAGGAAAAAAAAAAAAGAAAGAAAGAAAAACCTAAAAAACTTCCCAATCATTTCTAAGACAATCTTCCAATTTTCTGTGATTTGGGGATCAGAAAGAACAGGGATGGTGAAAGTGTTCACTTACTTTCTCATTTTATCCTCCCACCAGTCAAAGAATCAGCCTGGGCAGTTTTGATTTTCTTTTCCTTTTATTCCTTCTTCCAATTCTCTGCTGGAAGTGCTAATGAAAAGTGAGTTGATCAGATCCCAGTTCATCAGGAGAGAGAGAGAAAAAGGATAAAAATTCAGGGTCTTCAGGCCCCAAATAATCAGGATTGCTTACGCTGAAGCTGATTTAACACAAAGGTATCTGAAAAGTCAGGCCTCTTCCAGTTTCTTTAGTTTTCTCAAAGCTACATCCCTGTGAGGCCACGAGCTTGATGATGTCAGCCCTCATTTCTACTCCCACATCATAAACAATTAATTATTTAATTCCCGGTCCACTACGCAAACCTGGTTTCAAGAAAGAGCTGTCCTGATCTGATACATAATTCAAGTCAAAATATTTGAAATCCAATTTGATACTGTGGTTTGGCATCACTGACCTAATTCAAGGCTAGATGCTTACAAGCTGACACAAAATGTGCAATCCACTGGTAGAAATTTTGCCCAGGGCTGGTCGACATGCAAATTGGTGCAGTCTTTCCACAAAGCAATTTAGAAATAGAGATCCAAAACCTTAAGAATGATAATACCTCCTTAAGGCTGTAATTTCATTCTTAGGAATTGCACTCAGATCCTCAACAACGAGGACTAAGTTTAATGTGTGAAACGGTTCCCTATAGCACTATTTGCACCTACAAAAACAAGACAGGAACCAAAGAAAATATCCAACGATAGAAAATGACTTAAATTACATCATATTTCAATCAACCAAGTATGTGGTTGTTTAAAGAAATGTTTAAAAATTTGTGTGTGGTGACGCCATTAGTTAAGCAGTTGCCTTTGGCTCAGGTGACGATCTCAGAGCGAGATGGGGCTTCACACTGGGCTCCCTGCTCAGCAGTGAGTCTGCTTCTCCCTCTTCCTTTACAGCATTTCCCTCTCCCTTTGCTGCTCCCCCTGCCTGTGCTCTCTCACTCATCTGTCTCTTCCTCTCAAATAAATAAATAAAATATTTAAAAACAAAAAAAAAGTTTGTGTGTGTTCACATATATACACACATATATATACATACAACTACACATATACATCTATACACACATATACATACATATATATCCTCATGAAATATGTTTTGCTTAGAAAAGACAGTTTTCATAGAAGATATGTAATTTGTGTGAGTACAAAATTGGTTAATTATTCTTATTTTATATTAATAAACACATCTTTTAAGTTTTTCAATGTTTTAACTCAATACTGTAAATACCAAAAACTTTAAGGGATCCCAACTCTTAAAAATGTGAGAACTATTGCTCTAGTCTAATGGAAGCACCCAGAGTATCCCAAAATGTCATGCTCCCTCTCTCTTTCTCCTTCAAGCTTCTTTTTTTTTCTTAAAGATTTTATTTATTTATTTGACGGAGAGATCACTAGTAGGCAGAGAGGCAAGCAGAGAGAGAGAGAGAGAGAGACAGAGAGAGAGAACCAGACTCCCTGCGGAGCAGAGAGCCTGATGCGGGCCTCCAACCCAGGACCCTGAGATCATGACCTGAGCCGAAGGCAGAGACTTAACCCACTGAGCCCCTCAAGCTTCTTTTTAATGACTCCAGCAGGAACACTTTTCCCCTGTCCTCCCTTTGCCTACCTAATACATTTGCATATTTCAGTACCCAGCAAGAGTTTTTCCGCCATGAGATATAGCCATAGATATAATCATAGAGCTTTTCCTGCCATAAGATATAATCAACAGAAAACATTCAAGAACCCAGATCACAGTACAACGTAGTAGCACGATTAGGAATTACAATGATGAAGCTTGAGTATTCTGGGATTTGAGTACTTACATTAAATGTAATTAAGCAATATGTTTAATTGTGTGCTGTGTACTCTAACTTTTAACAGCGGCTGTGTTGAACGAGCAGCTCCCTGCATTTCTCAGTATTTAACAATTGGCTCTAGTACCTCAGAATTAACTGCTGAGCATTTGGAGGTTTCAGATGCTTAGGCCCTTCTCCAAAAGTAGCGGCTCTAACTCTCCGGGCTGAGGCCCCGGCGTTTGTAGTTTTACCAGGCCCCTGAGATATCACCAAGCACAGAGAGAGTCATTTGGACAGTCTTTCCTTCATTCAAGCACTCAGCCTACATTTACGAAGGGTCTGTGTTGTGCCAGACCCTGCTGCAGGGAGCCTGGAAGATAATACCGAATGAAACAACACAAGCCCTCTGCTCTCGAGTTGAGGGGAGGAGATAGTACATAAACACGGAAGCAAAGGTTCTACGCTAGGCTTGTAGGCAGCAATACCTCTGTGAAGAAAACAAAACATAGTAAGGCTGAGAAAGTGACGCGTAAAAGGTCTGAGGCAACAGCGAGCTGGGTGGGCCACTGGTGGGTGGAGCATGTGAGAGAGAGGGGAAAGGGGGCGAGATCCAGAGGAGGGCGGGGCTGAGCAGGGAGGGCGCTGGGATTGCGGGGCAGGGCCAGGAGGCTCTTCTCCCACCCTGCACCTGCAAACCCGACCCTTACTGCAGATCTGGGGCTTAGTTTGCTGTCTTCTGAGTGCTTGGCTAATTGCCCGCCTTCTGACCAGACTTCATGCTCCCTTTAGAGCAGGGACATAAGTCTGTTTTCCAGAGCCTGGCACAGAGTCTCATACATCATACAAACTTCATAAATATTTGTGCTAGAGTGAACGTAATAGCAACAAACCCGGCCTTATCTGGCTCAGCTCAGACCAGCCCAGATCCCTGGGACTGGAAAGCATAAGTGCCAAGAATGCAGGCTTTGGCATCAGGTGGGTTTGGGTTTGAGTCTGAGTCTAGGACACTTCAGTTAGTTAATCACTGTCCAGTTTCCTTTCCTGTAGGAGTACTAGTATGCACTTCAGAGGATAGAATCACACGCAGTCGTGTTTTTGGTCCTGTGCTTAATGAAGTGTCCTGTCCATTTTATCCAAACAGCTCCCCTGTCTCACATGGTCCTCTCATCCTGGGTTATTTTTCTTCACTGCACTTATTGCTGCCTGAGATTATATTATATAATATCTACATATTTGTTCTTTGTCCCCTTCCCCCACCCTTCACCCCACTAGAATGTATGTTCTTTATGGGCAAGAGCTCAGTCTGTTGCACTCACTTCTGTATCTTCAGCACCTAAACAAGTTCTTGGATCTAGTAGGCCCCCCTAAATATTTGACAGAAGGATATATGGCTTGGGATGGGTGGGTAGATGAGGACGGGGGAAGACCCCAATATTGGTTATTAATAACTTCATGTTATTTTTTCAAATAACTCCCTTCGGGTTAGGGGCTCCATTGGGTGGCTCACTTTACTCCAGGATCTAGAACCTTCTTGCCATGGCTTCCTCAAGTTCCTGACCTGTCTTCATGTAGCAGTTCCAAGCCCTTTTGATCATACCATCGTTTTCTACTATGTTCTGGGGAGGTAAGAAGGTTACTGGGGAATTTTCCTTTCCGATTCTCGTGGGAAATTGGTCTGTTACTAGGATCTGATACCCTAGGAAACTTTTCTGCTTCAGTCCTGATGAAGCCAACCACAAAATGACAAGTTTCTGGCAACAGTGGAACAACTACATTTCCAAGCATATATTTAGTTTTTATTTTTGATCTGCACAGGAAAGTCAGTTTCTTATTCTGACTTAAGAATAAAATCCCACCTTCAGATTTGTTTGACTTGTGCTCTTCTTTGGGAAGAAGCTCTGCTCTTGATGATGGTGGTTAGGATCAGGACTTTTGGAATTGAGCAAATCTGGGCTTGAATCTTAGTTCTGCCCCTTACAAGCTCTGTGACTTGGGAAGGTACTTAACCTTTCTGAGCCACAACGACCTCTGTAAAATGTGACTTCCTTCATTAACATGTATTTATTCAGCACCTATCAAGTTCCAGGCACCATGCTAGCCCTTAGGATACATCAGTAAACAAAAGCCACACATAACCTCATGCTCATAATCTTACACTCTAACTGCTTAGAAAATGATTTAAATATAATAATGCAAAGGGAAATGACAGGGTGTGGTGGGAACTTGCAATGGAGATATAACCCAGTCTTGACAATCAGGGAAGGTTTACCTGAGGCAGTAGAGTTAAACTGAGTTAGGCAAAGAAGAGATGTGAGTGAGTGGGTTGCAAGGAAGAGGAAGAGTTTGAAGCCTGTTATTGAGGTATGGTTTAGGGCTAGATGTGAAGAGTCTGTTTTCATAAGAGTTTTGGTGAGACTCTTGGAATAGCCATGCCACCTTGGGGATCAGGTGACAAAAAGTGCATAGAGTTTGGGAAAAGGCAATTATCCCCACTTCTTTGTGAAGACCTGACATTCTCCAGCATTGGGAACAACTTCATGTGACCCTGGCTTTGGACCTTGCTATTAGGCAGTTAAGCAACTCTGGAAGAATATGGCAGATGCCAAGTGGGACTGACCAGTTTGTGTAGAGTTACAACCCAAAGAGGCTCTCAGAAATTCTCGGTGGGAGTATGGGTGGTGAGTGTGGCATTACCAATGAGGACAAGAGAAGGATTTTTTGTGTAAAATGTTTGTTCATGAGTTTCAGAGAATCAGAGGAGTAACTCATATCTCCAGGACAGCCATAACCCAGAGCAAAAACGTTAGGACGCAAGTATTTGATAATGAACTGATCATGCAGAATATGATAATACTTTCCTATCATTGAAATGAAAGCAATTTGCAAACATTAACTCATGTAGTATGTATAACAATACGAGAATCTATTTTCTACTGCTGTGTAGCCAACTATCACAAACATAGCAGCTTAGAATAATACATATTTATAATTTCACAGTTTCTGTGGGTCAGGAGTCTGGGCACAGCATAACTGGATTCTCTACTCAGAGTCTTAACCAGGCTGCAGTCGTGGGTCAGCTGGTTGTGTTCTCATTTGGAGAGTCGTCCAGGCAAGGATCTATCTCTAAGGTCATTCAGGTTGTCGGCAGAATTCATCTCATATCCGTATCACTGTGGGCCCCAGGTTTTTGCTGGATGCTGACTGGAGACTGTCCTCAGGTCCTACAAGATGTACAGGCCACGCACAGCTTCTGGAGGCTACTCCCAGCTCCTAGCCATATGGGCTTCTCTGACATGACTCCTTACTTCACTGAGCTCACAAAAACTCTAGCCCCAGTCTGTCAAGATACAGTTCTTATGAAGTGTAGCATAATTATAAGAGTGACATTCCATTACATTTGTCATATTCTATTGGTTAAGAACAAGTCACAGAGCACTTTCTCTGACCCCACTCAAGAAGAGGGATTCTACAGAACTATAAACATGATGAGATGGGAATCATTGGGGTTCACTGTCGGCATATGCATATGGACATAAGGGAAGAGCTATTATTATCCTCATTTTGCTAATGAGGAAACAAAGACACTTGGTCAAATTCACATGATTAGTAAGCAGGAGAGCCTGAGTTCAAATTCAGAAGGTCCGACCCCCAGAGTCCATGCTCTTGACCATGAGGTTCTGCCACAACACCTAGTTGAAGGTCCAGTCTGGATTCCTCCTTTCATAAAACATCAGTAATTTTGTTTTTACCCTGGATTGTTGCCATCTTCCATCTTCAAACAATAATCCTAATTATCCTTATCTCTGTTACATTTACAGCTTTGAACACACTCCATAGAGTCTAGTGATGTCAGGAAGTTATTTGTATCATCATTTCCCAGAAAAAAAAATTGGGATTTAGGAAGGACAAATTGCAACAGTTCTATGAAATAGAAGTGGCATCAATGAAGAGCTTCCATACTTTTTTATTCCCCTAGATGATAATGAAGAAATCACAATATTTCTGAGTATTAAGGAACTTTCCTTAATACTTCCTTAAAGCTATTCTCTAGCCTGGGGTCTCTAACTGGTGGCTGGCAGGCCTGACATAATTATACCCAAACAAAAATGTGTTTGAACAATTTCTAATTGGTTGCCAATATTTAAAAATTGTTAGATTCCCAAGAAAAATTAGCAAAATTTTGTAACGCCAGATCCACCTTTCCCAACAGAAGTGAGTAGAAGAAGCTTTCCTCCAGATTGGGCATAATCTTTTTCTAGGTCACCACTTAGACTCCTTACCTGCTGGCTGTGGACCTTGAGTCTGAGATCCTCACATTTTACAGACAAGAAAAACCTACAGTCCACAGACATTTTTAGAGTCTGCCAGGTAAGCTAAGAATGGCAGAGCTGATACCGAAGTTAGCACCAGAAAGAGGGTCCCGGGTCAGCAGGACGGGAGGCATTTTCACTCAGGTGGGCATTTTCAAGCAACAGTTCCAAACATGTGACCAGCAGCCTTGTCCTCAAATAGCCCAGCCCCACCACACTATTTAATTCCTATTTCAATTACATTGGGAACAAATACATTTCACAATGTTCAGCTCCAGGTTGCAGAGAGAAGAAAAGACACTGATAGAGGACCTCAATTATCAGTAATTTCTCTCTGAATCCCATTTTCCTCTCTCACTCTGTACTAATGACTACCTTTACAGAGAGGTTCCAGGGGCTTTCAGAGCAACAGGAGTAAACAGGATGTGTATTAATGTAGCAGGCTAGTTACCTCCCATATCTGAGCATAGACCTTTCAAAAATGGAATTTTTTTAGATGTGCCTCCCCTACAAATATCAGCAAACATAAACTCCAGGAGTGCAGGGGTAATGTGTGTTGGGTGGAAAGACTTTTGCATTACCCTTGGAGGAAAGGTCTAGGAGACGTAGAGAGAGAAGGTAGCATAAGCCCACTTCAATGAAGCGGCTAAGGCCTTACTGTGTGTCAGGCTCTGTGCTGGGCTTTCACGGGTATTCCTTGATTTCATTCACACAACTCACAAGGTTGGGAGCAGCCATAAAGCAAAAGAAGAAAGACACACGGTTAAACCCATATTTGTCCATTCTGGGTGACATATTGGGTCTTAGGGTGACCTCAGCATGGGTATTTAGGTTACTTATTTAACCAATCCCAGCTTCCTCTGTTCCTTGTCTGTTAAAGGCCATATGTTAGAAGCATAATACATTCGTAATTATTTTCTCTCAATTAGACCTGGGGGTTCCTTGAGTTACTTTAAAGTTGAATAAAATTGAAAAAGCACTGTGGTTGGTGTCAAAAAACTTGGATTCTAGCCCCCACTCTATTCTTTCCCACTGGGACTCATGAAGAAGTTACTTGGGTTTTTTCCCCCCCAATAATTAGAAAAGTAATAGAAATACATGATAATCTAATTCACACTACATTAAAGGTTACGGAATGAAAAGTGGTCATTCTGGTCCTCAAAGCCAACGCCAATTATCAATTACTTCAATAGCTCTCTGGAAAAATTTTCTATTATACATATATATAATCACATGCTTATATATACACTAACCCTCAAATAGGAGAAAATTTAAAATAAATCTTGGAGATACTATGTATTGGCCCATATAAACCTTTAATATAGCTGAACCATATTGAAAGTCATTTAGGCAATTTTCAATCTTTCATTAATACTAGCAAAGGCTAATATTTATCGATTGCTTATAATATGCCAGGCACTATTCTAAGTGCTTTATGTGTCTTAATTCATTTATGTCAATTCACAGTCATCTTGGGTATTATTATCACCCCCATTTGACATTTGAGGAAAACAATGCCTTGAGAACATCAGTATTTCCTCCACAAACAGTAAGTGGCGGAAGTGAGATTCCCACCCAGGTAGACGGCGCAACGCTGTGACATACATCTTTGTCCACACAGTTTTATGCACATTTGTCAGACTCTCTGGCAAATGAGGACCCTTGAAAAAAGCAGCAGTGCAATCAAGTGCAGTTTTAAATTTTTTAAATTAGTGCATTTTAAGTGTATTTTTCCAAGGCCAATATGATAGCAGCATGGAGAGTGTGCTCATTTTCATGGCACCAGCCACAGAATGCTGTGTATTTTTATCTTCTTCCCCATCTCCTGTGTTGGATCACGTGCTCCTTGAAGACAGGGACTCTGTACTCCAGGGCTCTCTGTAAATGATTACTAAAAAATAGGGAAGACTTCAGTGGGAGTGGCCTTTGGTATTTGGGCTGGATTCTGAAAGGTGAATAAAATTTTGGTAGACAGAAAATGGAAGAAATAGCACCTTCCGTGAAGAAAGAGCAAAGGAACAACTACCTAAGATGCCGGCTGGGGCAGCAACTCATCCAGGCTGGTTGGGAAAAGGGTGTGTGGCTGAGATGTACTCAGAGAGGATACTGGGAAGGATATTTGGAGGCAGAAAGAGAATTCTAATGCTGTTTGGAGTCTGTGAGATCCTTTCCAGGATACATTTATTCATCTGGAAGACAAAATGGATGACTTCCATGAATACACCACCATATCCCCATAATAGTAGTGTTGAATAGTGAAATGTATTGGATCTCAGTTTACAAAATGGTATTATTCCCACATCAGGTTTCTTTCCTCCGCTTTCCACTTCTTGGTGTCAAGTGGCTAGCAGGGTTGTCAGTATCCATAGCCCGGGAAAATATCATTATCAATGCGGTGGGCATATTTTCAGTTTTCATTTATTTTAATCCTCACCAACTCACTGAATACACAGTCTGACATGTTTATTTCTCCAAGCGTTGAGCCCATGGGCCTGGGTTTATAAATGTAGCTGATAGATGTACTATTCAAATTAATTTATATGCAAACATACATCTCAGTGGATTTTGTTCCATTTCTGTTAATCTTGAATTTCATGAAGTTACTTAGACATCTGACGACACATATTATTTTATATACATGCTAACATTTTTCGATTCTTGATTGTTGATCCTGGCTATGTATGTAATCAAATTCAAAATAGAAATTAGTTGTGACTAATGATGTACTATATGTTGGCTAACTGAATTTAAATTAAAAAAAAAAACAGAAATTAGTTCCGATAGCCATTCTGAACATATATCAGCACTGCCTACTCAGAAGATATGTAGGACATAAAGATGAGCTATGAATATAATTTTAAATATGTAAATTTAAATATTTTAAAAATTTAAATATTAAATATAAATTTAAATGATATTAAATATCATTTTTAAACATAGATTTATTTTAGAAAGAGCAAGAGAGCGAGAACACACTAGTGGGGGTGGAGGGGACAGAGGGAGTCTTAAGCAGGCTCCACGCTGAGCATGGAGGCTGATTTCAGGACCCTGAGATCTTGACCTGAGTCAAAACCAAGACCAGATGCTTAACTGACTCTGCCACCTAGAAACTCCTCTGGTAGCCACATTTAAGGAAGTAGAAAGAGGGGTGCCTGGATGGCTCAGTCAGTAAAACACATGACCCTTAGTCTCAGAGCTATGAGTTTAAGCCACATTTTGGGTGTGGAGATTGCTTAAAAATAAAATTAAAAAAAAAAAACTAGAAAGAAACATCAAATTAATTTAAATAATATATGTCACTTAAACCAACCTATCTAAAATACTATCATTTCAACATGTAATAAATTTAAAAATATATAAGCTTGTCTACATTGCTCCTTCTGTAGTTAAGTCCAGAGTCTATTTTACGCTTGCAATACATCTCAATTTGGACTAGCCAACATTTAAGTGCAGACATCACATAAGGCCAGGGGCTATGATGTTGGATGGTGCAAAAATAGAAGCTATAGATTCTAGCTCCTTTGAATAAAATTGTTAGTGCAGAGAATGGTTAGAATGGTTTATATCCTCCCTGCTCCAATCCAAGCAGTAATATGTAAATTTTCTCACTTAGGACTTTTTGGGAGAGACGGAAGTGATCATCGTGTCCCGAACTTTTGATTATGGACACAGGAGCAGAGACTCATGAAGGTGCGGGTGGGCTAGGGGAGTAGTAGACCGTTGGCTTGCTCTGCTCCACACCATGTCACCAGCCTCGCTGCTGACAGGTGGAGATGGAGGCTCAGCTCCCTGCCAAACACCTGCTGACAGAGGACAGAGAGCAGGAACTCCCTGCTCAGCCCCACGGACATCAAGCTTCCAGTGGGGAAAGGGTTGGGGAACCTGCTGCTGTAGGGTAGAGATTGGCTCCCTGCACTGGCCTGGTGTCCAGCACCAGGAGGGGACATCAGGAAACTACCTTCTGCCTCTGCAGGGCAGGGAGTAATGAGGTGGAAAACCAGATCTTCCCTGGGGAGGCGGGGGGAGAGCAGGGGTTTCACTCATGTCATTTGATGTTTGGGTACATATCATCAAGAAGGTTTTCTATTACTAAACCAATCTTTTCCTGGTGCTTTGGCTAGGGAAAATGTGCCCCATTTTGGTGTTTTTGATCTGTACCTTTTGGCAGCTCTGACCTGGAGGCATTCTGCATGGTCTTGTCCTGGATGGACAATAAGAAAACCTGAATCACCATCATGCTGTTCCTCACATCCCCAGGTTCCTAGGCAGTACATTGCTTTCCACCTTTAAGTGTTTTCCTTTGCTTCTTTATTATGTTATGTCCAGAGTTATTTTAGTTGTAAGAAGTAGTACCTGTGGGGAATAGAGGAACTACTCTATCTTTTCTGAAACCAGAAATCTCCTAACTGCTAAATATGAGCAAGGCTTTCTAATCCTCATCTTATTCAGCTTCTAAGAAATTTTTGCTATGATAGAGTACATTACATTCTTGTCTTTGAAACTCATTTCTCCAGTGTGCTACTGCACATTGTGAGTTTCCTCATTTGGTCACTTCTAAGTGCCATCTGCAGTTTCCTCTAGGTTAGTAGCTTTCTATTGTGCTTGTGTTGCTCAGGATTCTGCCCTAAACCCATTTATCTTGCCTCATTTTCTCCCTGCACAGCCTTGCTACCAGCTCTATGCTGAAAACTCACAATTATTGTCTCCAGCCCCTAGTCCCAGTCTAATTCCCACTGGAAAGCTCCACTTGGCTATCCTAACAACTGTGTTATCCAAAATGCAACTTATTATCCTCTTATACATATGCAAATAGATCTTCCCCCAAATTTCCCTTGTGTTTATGAGCACTTCTCAACAGTGTGCTTTTTCCCTAAGAATCAAGCTATAGGAAACTACTTTTAAAACACAAAAATTGGGGTGCCTGGGTGGGTGCTGTTGGTTAAGCATCTGACTCTTGGTTTCAGCTCAGGTCATGATCCCAGGACCCTGGGATCAAACCCAGTATGGGGCTCCATGCTCAGCTTGGAGTCTGCTTGAGATTCTCTCTCTCTCTCCCTCTCCCCTTCACACTTGTGCTATCTCTCTCTCTAAAATAAATCATTAAAATTTTTTAAAAACAAAAATTATTCAGTGATATTTGTTTGATAATAAATATTTAATGGCAAAAAAGTCACCAAATCAAGAAACTCCTTCCCCCAATTTAAAAAATCACACTCAAAAAGATATGTATAGGTAGGTATTCCCTTACTCAAAAAAGTATGTTCAAATATAAAATTAATCTTTTAAAAAAAAACTCCCTTAAGGAGGAATTTCTTGAATTTCACATTCCACCATTTCTTCCCTTACTTTCCATCCCCCTCCCCACTCCCCATATCCAGCATTTCTTGAGGGAAGACTTTGAGCCAGCCAAAGGCGAGGCTTGCTTTCCACCATCTCCAAGACAGCAAGAGAGAAAGCACCCTTTTCAGAGATGTCTGGAGTTCTTCCAGATGTCAGCCTAGGAATGGTTATGGATACAGACCAGCTTTGCATCGCAGGGACCCTTTAACTGCACCCCTGGCCGCACTGGCTAATTTCAAGAGGGAATGTGCCTCAAGTTCTTATTAGAAACCTCACCCAGATGTGGTTGAAATTTTAATGCAATGGGTATTTTTGTTGTTGACCAGTGAAAAAGACATTATAAAGCTGATTGCATGCAGGAAAAGCTTGATTTGAGTCACAAAAACTGCTACATGGAATACCCAAACATTTTTAAATGGTTTTGAAAACAACTGACACACATTTAATAAGCAAGTTCCACTTTCCCCATTTTCTCTGTCCCCGCCCTCAATGCTCGGCTCTAGAATATCCATTTATTTACCTTGTTTAACATGCCTGTTTGAAATTCATTTGCCAGTTTTGGTGGCAAAACCACATTTTAAAAATATTTTATTTATTTATTTGACAGAGAGAGACAGTGAGAGGGGGAACACAAGCAGGGGGAGTGGGAGAGGAAGAAGCAGACTCCCCACTGAGCAGGGAGCACAACATGGGGCTCCATCCCAAGGTTCTGGGATCATAACCTGGGATCATAACCTAGGCCCAAGGCAGATGTTTAAGGACTGAGCTATCCAGGCACCCCCAAAACACATTTTTTAACAATTAAATACACAATGGCAACTTTATAGGACTTGGAATGTTTTAAAATAACACACCATAATTAGAGCTACAAGAAGAGCAGTGGCCTCTTTCAATTAATTTCAAGCATTTCATTCTCTATTTCAAATATTAATCTCTAACATCTATACAAGTAGACTTTAAATGCATAGCGCTCCTTTCTTTTCGTGTCCTCCTTGGCACCTAGTTGTTACCCAAACCACAGCACAGAAGTCATTCACACACAGGTAACACATTACACTGGGACTGCTCCATGTTTTCTGCACACTGTAAGGGAAGAAGTTCAGAATCCTAGGACCCCGGGGCTCACAGAACGATGTACGTATTAAGCAGCTTCTCCGCGGTCTCCGGCATCAGGGATTTCTTCTGGGGATGGTGAAGGCAGGCGGCAGACGTCTTCTCCTGGTTCGGCAGCGTGTGAAATATCTCCTGCACACAGATATCCGTCTCAGCGGAGGTCTCCAAGAAGGCACAATTCCACTCCAACGCGCAGGCAGCACTTACTGTGGACTCCCAGCGGCTTTCTTGGCATTTGCTGTCCGCCAAAACGATAGGGTATTTATGCAAGGTGTTGTCTTTGACTTTGTAGATCAGCTTATAGAAAGGCTTCAGCTTCTCCAGGGTTTGCTTCTTGGTGGCGGAGTAAACCAGGAAGACAGCAGGGCCCCTAGCAACGGCGAGGCGCTGCAGACCCGGGTAGCGGGGTCTGCCGGTGGCTTCGGTGCTGTACAGCGCCCCGACGCCGTGGTTGGAGCTCAGTACATGGCAGTCGGTATCTGCGATGGTTGGCAGATACGCATCGCGAAAGTTGCCACGCACCCACCTCCGCACTGACACGCTCTTGCCCATGCCAGCGGTGCCAAGCACAATGCAGCAGTCTTTGTTCTTGTTCCGGGGCATGAGGGCAGGGAGGATAATCAGGGTGGGCAGAGGCCGCATCACCGAATCGGCCATTTCTTAAAGCCAAAGCAATTATTGCCCATTGCAGGAATTGGCGGGGAGGGGAGCGTGCAAGTTATTGGCACTTACCCAGGAGCAAAAGATTCTTAGGGAGAAAGAACGGAAGAGTGAGATGGGAGTTTGAACTTAGAAGGGTGTCCCCATGTCTCCTTGTCTAGCCGCTCCCTGGGGATACTCTGGAGGGTCTAGGATCACTCCCCAAGCCCATCTCCCTCCCTCCTCTGAAGCAGAACCAGGCTCAGTGCCCATCCCAGACGCCACAAAAGGCGGTGTGAGCAGGGAGGAGAGGTTCGCTCATACTTCTTCCTATGATGCCTTAGGCTTACTGCACCAGTAACCACACATCCGTTTTCTTTCACACCACACTACTCCGATCTAAATACAGAATGAGAAGCTGAAACGATGGACAGCCTGCCAACCTGAGACAGAGTGGGGACTGGAGTCAGGTCCCCTTAACCCTGAGGGAGAAACCCAGCATTCCTTGGTAGCTGAAACCTATGCCCCTTGAGTGGGGAGATGTCTCGGGAAAGGTGGAGGCAGGACGTTTACCGAAGGGAGGGCTGCGATACCAAGACTGGGGAAGACCAAAACGGTGTACGCCAAGATGGACCCCATCACTGTCCTCTCATTGACTGTTGTCCTCATTATGATACTAAAAATCGTGCCCAGGGTTGGAGATTTATCATGTTAATTAGATGCATTATGCATGAAGAAGGATAATAAGTGCGCAGGTGCTAATAAATTCCTGCTTCTATGTGCTTCGAGTCCCCCTTTTCCCATCTAAGTTTCTCTAAAAAAATTCTCCCTGACCTCTCCCCAGCGAGTCAGCCTGAGGATTCTTCTCCTTGTGCAGTCTCCCTTGTGCTGGAGCATAAGCCCCAGTAAAGCCTAGCCTCGAACCCTGCTGGCCACTTGTCAATTGCTGTTGCTTGGAGACACCCAAACACCCGGTTTAGTAATAGTGGAGGTAAGGACAGAGTGTCCAGGGAGTCCACGGGGCCAGGATGCTCTCTGTTCCGGTGCCATAGAGACCGATTACCCACAGGGACTGTCCCCGGGACATCGAGGGACAGATAGCCACCTCCACAACAACTAGGCCTCCCATTCTCACCCACAGTAGCCCAGACCGGTTTACGCATTACATCTCACTTTGGAGTGACTGTTAATAAAAGCGGAAGACAGCTTTTACCTTTCTCCAAGGCAGGAACAAGTGCGCTAGCGGGCAAATTCACTGCTCCCTGAGTCAGCCTTAGCGATGGTGGCAACTGAGCGCGCTGGCGGGCAAATTCACTGCTTCTGGAGTCTGCGTTGGTGGGGGAGGGGTGAGGGGAGGGTGGGCAGTGGCAACAGAAAGACCAGTCACAGCCTCGGGAGTCAGTCAGAGGCTACCTGTGAGCTGCCGGAGGGTAGGGTGGAGGGAGAGGCGGAACTGAGGGACCTGCGGGGATAGGCCTGGAGCACCAGAGCCTGAGGGGGCAGGCTTGGCGGCTCTATTTGCACCTTCTGCAGAGGAAGGACTTGAGGGGGGTGTGCCCAGTGTCCCCCACGTGAGAGGAGCTGAACCCCAGCCAGGGGGCAATGAGGGGGAAGTCCTGGGTTCATAGAGGTTGGCCATTCAGGTGTGTATGCTTCTAGAATTTGCACTTCTAGTTTGGTACAGGCATCCTTCACTTCTGTGTCCTTTCGTGACTGTGGGGTTAGCCCTTCCCAAGCCTCACTGCCTTCTCTTCCGTGCAGAACCGCCACTTAGAATTCTCCCCACCACTGGTGCCAGGCACTTCATAGAATCTAATCCACTTTCCTCAGTAAACATTTGTCCACCACAAAACGCGGTTTTTGTCCCTCCAGAAGTCTCAACTAACACAACTGTTATTAGAGACTTCAGAAGCTGCTTCCTGCGAGGATTACCTGTGGTTTAGACGGGTTCTATGGAAGAAGGTTGAGAGATGGTCTCTAAACCCAGCAGCCTTAAGCAGCAGCCACATTCCTCACTACTAGTGGTACAACAGGTTTCATTTGATCATCATCACAAAAGCTTTGTAAGCAAATCGAGTAGGAATGTGGGCAGCCTCTAGAAGTAGAGAACCAACAAGAAAATACAGACTTCAGTCCTACAACTGCTAACAGCTGGACTTCCCCCAACAACCCAAAGGAACTTGAAAGCAGATTGTTCTCTAGAAACTGCACAGAAGACCACAGACCGGTCAACAAATTGATTTCATCCTTGATTAAGCAGAGACCATCCAGACTTCTCACCTTCAAGATTGTAGGTCCTGTAGTTGGGCATTATTTTACACCAGGAAGTTTGTAGTCGCTTGGAACGCAAAGAAATTTGTAATTTGCTTTCAAATTTGTTTCTTGTTTGCCAAAGAAGGACTGATATAGCAGGTAAAATGACTTGTTCAAGGTTACAGAGCTCATAAACGATTGGCGTAGGCCCAAACCGACTTTTCCTAACTTCAAGTCTTACTCTTTTTCTGGTGCTGTCATTGTATGCCATTAATATGATATGCTATTTCTGGTTCATTAGTAAAAAAAATTTCCATGGCTTTTTAATTTTTACCCAAAAGCACATTCATGTTGGAGAGATCTAGGCAGAAAATTTGACTTAGAATATTTATATATTTTTTCTCTTCTTTTGAATATACCTTAATATGCCTTTGAGCTATGAGATCTTGGGGAAATTACTTTTCTGCAGAATGGGAACTAATACCTATGAAAAACAATTGTGGGGAGCATTCAAGGAGCTACTACACAAGACAATCCACAAATCCACAGTCTGAGCATTTTAACAATGGCTTTTGGAAGTGTCAGGATCTTTTTATTTAATCTTATCTAACCCTGGGATAGAGTCCCACACTGGCTCCCTGCTCAGTGGGGAGTCTGCTTCTTCCACTCCTTTTGCTGTTCCCTGTGCTTGTGCTCTCTATCTCAAATAAATAAATAAAATCTTTTAAAAAGGAATAAAAAAAGACTAAAGGAAGATATGATAGTGGAGAATAACATGAAATTTTAGAAAGGAAAGTAGAATCTTAGAATAGGTAAAAAACTGGGGTAAATATTATATCTGTGTCATGAGTTTTTACAATCATATTTATGACTGAAACATCTGATACTCAAGGTAGTAATATTAAAAATTGGGGAAGGCAAAGGGACCTAAACAGAAGTAAGGTTTCCATACTTCACTTGAAGTGGTAAAATGTTGATACCAGCAGATTGTGATAAGTCACATATGTATATCGTAATACCTGGAACAACAATTTTTACCCAAAGAGATATAATCAAATACTCTAAAAGTAAATTAAGATTGAATTCTGAAAAATATAACCCCCAGGAAGGTGAAAAAGGAGAAACAGGAAAAACAAAAAATGAATGATAAAATGGCATACATAAGCTCGAATATATCAGAATTACCTTTCCACGTAAATGATGTAAATATACCAATTAAAAAAGCATATTGGCAGAGTAGATTAAAACAAGAAAACAAAAAGAAACACCAGCCAATTACAAGGTGACTGAAGTCAGTTTCATCTCACTTCACATTTAATGACACAGGGAAGTTGAAAGTAAAAAGATGGGAGTGCCTGGGTGGCTCCTCCAATTAAGTGGCTGTCTTTGGCTCGGATCATGACCCTGCATCAGGCTCCCTGCTCAGTGAAGAGCCTGCTTCTCTCTCTCCCTCTGCTACTCCCTCTGCTTATGTTCTCTCTCACTTTTTCTCTCAAATAAATTAAATCTTTAAAAAAAATTAAAGGATGCTTTTGTATGGTAACACAGGTTATATGGAAACCAAAATTAAAAACACAATTATTATTTACAAATGCTATGAGGAGAATGAAGTACTGTGTATGCACTTAACAAAACACATGAAGGATCTGAATGCTGGAAATTACGAAATGCTAATAAATCAAATTAAACAGAAACATAATATGTTCATGTATTAGAAGGTTCAACTTAGTAAAGATGTCAGTTTCCTCCAAATTGATCTATAGGTAATGCAGTTCTTGCCAAAATCCCAGTAAGCTTTCTGCAGACATAGACAAACTTATTCTGAAATTTATATGGAAAGGCATAGTATCTAGAATAGTTAACACACTCTTGAAAAAGAGGGATAAAGTAAGAAAAATCACTCTTTGATATTAAGGGTTAAGATGCAGCTGCAGTAATTAAGACAGTGTAATATTGGTAGAGAACAGACTAGAGAGCCCAGGAAAAGGGGCACACAGATATGCCCAGCTGATTTTTGACAAAGGCACAAAAGCAGTTCAATGCAGAAGGATAATCTTTTCAACAAATTGGTGCTAGATCAATTGGTCATCCATAGACAAAAACACATAAGCAAACAAAAAAACTCGAACCTAAATCTCTTACCGTACAAAATTGATTGAGGATAATGGAACTTATATGTAACATGTAAAATTATAAAATTGTTAGGAAAAAAGGAAATCTTTGGGATATATCTTGATTGTGGTTACACATTTATAAATCTACATATATGATAATATTCCATATAATTAAATACATACACAGATGAGTACAAGTAAAACAGGAAATCTGAGTAAGAGTAGTGGATTCTATCGATGTTAATATCCTGGTTGTAATATTGACTATAGTTTTGCAAGGTATTACCATTGAGGGAAACTGAGTAAAGTTACTCAGGATCTTTGTTATTTCTTATAACTGCATGTGAATCTTCAATTAGGTCAAAATGAAAAAAACATTAATTTTAAGAAGCACTCATAAAAAAACAATAATAACGTAACTCTCATGGCTGCCAATTAAAGCCCAAAGTCTTTCGTTTCATATTTCCAACTCCCTATAAACAGACCCCAAATTCCCTTTCAAATCATACCTTCTGTGAGTCTTCTGTACACACTGGCTTAATAAATTCCATATTCTTGGAAGTTCCTATGTTTCTTAGCTCATCCCCCAACCCAGTCCCCTCCTCTACACACCCCAGTTCTACTCTTCGTCAAGGACCTCCAAATGGTGCTTCCAGCTGGAAGGAATCCCTCCTCCCTGAGATCCCACACACCTTTTCATCTTGTATTAAAGCTTTGTCAGTACTTGTTTCCTATTTTCCACAAAGCAAAGAGTTTTCTCTGACAGAGCAGAGATCCATCTAGCTCTAATTCCCTCACAGGTGCTAGTCAGAGCCAACAGGTAGCGCTCAGAGGCAAGCAGGACGGTACAGGTTAATGTAGATTCTGTCAGCAGGGGTGCAAGAGCCAGGCTGACTGCTCTCCAGTCTGGTGATCACGAACTCTTTACAGTTTAGCCTTTAACTCTATCCTCCGTTGAGAACAGGGGAAGCACACAGTAAGTGCTGACACATTAACAAGTATCTTTGTTAGTACCTGGCAGAGTAGATACTCAGACAACGTAGCTGGAGTTTGGAAACCTGGTCTCCAGCTTCTGTCAGCTCAAATACTAGTTGAAGGGACTTTGACAATTTGCCTTTTACATCGTTTCTTCACCTGTAAAATGGGGACCAAAGTAGCTGTGTTGGAAGATTAGTTGGCTCTCTTGTGTGAAAGTTAAGCAAGATGTTGCTTCTAGAATGTGAATAAGCTAAGGTTCACTTGAGTGTTTGCAGTGAGATAGGTATTACTCTAACAATTTCACATGAGTGATCTCATTTGTAAAGTGGAGACTATTTTCTCTCCATCTTACAAATGAGGAGACCAGGCATGGAGAGACGAACTAAGTGGTAGAGGCTGGGAAACTGGCTTGCTTCAAGGCTTCTGAATTTTCCACCATGCTGCCTCTTTAGCAGAGAGAGGTGGTGATGTTTGGGACCCTCACAACTGTAATTTTAGAAGCTTGTTTTCTTTCACTTTCTTCTCAGGCTTCTCCCCTTTTAAGCTCTGTAGAAAACTGATGGCAGTTATGTTTCCCATCCTTCACAAAAAATCTTCACGATTTTGATTTCCAGGACCCAGTTTGCTCCAAAATCCCTTTTTATTCCATGCAAGCATTTTCTTCCATTCCTGCCACTTCTGTTCCCAGCCTGACTGCTTTCTCCTACCACCCTGAGGCTACAAATAGCCCCTTGTTCGCAGAGATATCATCTACCTCATAAAGAAAAGAGACCACCGGATAAAACTCCACCAGTCCCTGGTCCACACATATCCTGTGTGATACTCTCTTTTCTCCACTCAGGGTTAATGCCTTCATCTGAGTTCAGGAGTGACTCTCAACCTGTGGTCCTGTATTAGACTATATTAGAATCAGCTGGGGCTCTTGTTAAAAATACCCAACCCACGTTCTATAGGTAAGACTGGGATCCTGGGCAGTTTACATTTTAACAGGCCCCCTCAGGTAATTCTGATACAGACAAATCTCAGAACTACTCCTTTAGAAACTTACTTGATCAATGTATTCCTTTATTAACTTTTCAATGTTCATTGTATCAGTAGCCATGATCCTTATTTCTGATATCAATAATCTGTTTCTTCTCTTTTTTTCTGATTAGCTAGGTGAGTGGCTTATTAATTTTATTAATCTTTTCAAAGAGCCAGTTTTTTTTTGTTTCATTGATTTTTGTATGTTTCCCAGTTAATTTTGTTGTTTTCCACTCTAATTTTTTAAATTTCCTTTATTCTGCTTGATTTAGTTGGAAATTGCTCCTTTCTGTAGTTTTCTAGAGTGAAAACTTAAATTATTGCTTTTAGATTTTTCTTCTTCTCTAAAAATGGGCATTTTAACCTGTAAATTTCCTCTGTGAGCTCTGCTTTCTCTACATCCAGTAAAAATTGTGTTGTTAAATCTCCAAACATTTGGGAGGGTTTTTTAAAAAAATTATTCTGTTATTCATTTCTAGTCTAATTCACTGTGGTCTGAGAACATACTTGTATGAGTTCTAGTCTTTTACATTTGTTCAAGTTTGTTTTATGGCCCCAAATGTGATTGTGTTGGTAAATGTTCCACATGAGTTTGACCAAAAAAATGTGTATGCTGCTGTTGTTGGATGAAGTATTTCATAAATGCCGATTAGATCTAGTTGATTAATTGTGCTATTTAGTTAAACTATATTCTTACACATTTTACACCTACTGGATCTATCCATTACTGAAGGGGTATTTAAGTTTCCAACTATAATAACGGATTTGTCTATTTCTACTTGTAGTTCATTTAGTTTTTGCCTCATGTCTTTTGATGTTCTGTTGTTAGGTACATACCTGTTGAAGACTTTCTTGGAAAATTGACTTCTTTATCATTATGTAATTTCCCTCTTTATCCCTGATAATTTCACTATTCTAAAGTCTAATTTGTCTGAGATTAATAGAGCTATCCCAGCTTTCTCTTGATTAGTGCTATTTTATTTTTATTTTTTTTTTATCTTGTTCCATCCCCTTACTTTTGTTTCTTCACATTTAAAATTTTAAATGAAATTTTTTTTGTAAAAAATATATAGTTGGGTCTTTTTCTTATCTGCTCTGACACTCTTTGTCTTTTAATTAATGTATTTATAGCCTTCATATTTAACATGATTATTGATTTTTTTTGTTTTATATCTACCATGTTTGTAACTGTTTTCTACTCACTGTATTTGTTTTGTGTTTATGTTTCCCCTTCTTTCTGCCTTTTCAGGTTTTAGCTGAACATTTTATATAATTCCATTTTCTCTCCTTTCTAAGCATATCAATTTACAATATATATTTATAACAAATTTAAATCCACTTTCAGATAACATTATACCATTTCACATTCAATGCAGGTACCTTATAGTACAGTATCCCCAATTCATAACTCCCATCCCTTACACCATTAATGTCACTCATTTCACTCACTCATGTGCTATAATCACCTAACAAATCATTACTATTTACTATTACTACTTTGAACAATTATCTATTAGATCAATTAATAAGAAAAATAAAAGATATTATCTTACCTTCATTTATTCCATCTTTAACATTCTTTCATTCTTTATTTAAGTCTGAATTCTAGGAAAAACTTTATAGAGAACATGCTGCCTAGAGAGAACTTTGAATGGAGAAGAAGACATTGGGGAAAAGACATTTCAGAGAGAAGAAAGACATCAAAAGGGCATGGAGCCAGGAAAGTATCTATGAATGAAAGAATCATTGAATTGGAATTTATCCTAGAAATCATCTGTGGTTTAATTACCTCATTTCCTAGATGAGTAATTTACCCAAGATTACACAGCTAAAAGTTTGCGGAACTAAGACTCAAACATAGGAAGAATAACTTCAGCACCTCTTCTAACCACAGGAGGAGGTTAAAGATGTTCAAGATGGCCCAGGCCATTAGACACAGCCAGGACAAGGCCTGTCCCTGTCTTTCAGACACTTCACCTTCATTCTCCCACTGGCGTACATTCTGAAACATAATTAATGTTCAGAAACACTATGGAGATTTTAAAGATGGAGTTAATACAGTCTTCTGAAGTCAAGGAAGATAAAGTTCCATAGGAATCAGAAATGATATATTCTCAGGAAACAGAGAGGGTTTATAGAGTAGCACTAATTACAGCTTTGAATAAGCTGCCCACAGTCTTCTTAATGAAATAGCTGGAATCCTTCGTTGGAAACTTTCCTAGACAATCATGTCTGTGTAAGTGAATACTTATACTCTAGACCCAAGGGAAGGTACCAACCAAGTGAAGCCTCCTTAAGGAAGGGGCGATGGGAGGAGAGTGTTGGACACCACAGTGGAATCAGCAAAAGTGGGTCTTTCTTTTTTTTCCTTCCTTCCTTCCTCCCTTTCTCCCTCTATTTCTCCCTTTCTCTTCTTCCTTCTCTCTCTCCCTCCCTCCCTCCTCCTTCCTTCCTTCCTTTATTTCTTCCTTTGTTTTCTTTCTTTCTTCTTAAGGTGCTCACCCTGGAATATTATGTAGCAATTATAAATGTGTCATATATTCACATAACATTAAGAATGGATGTTTAAAACATAGTGCTTGATGAAAAAAGAAAATGGGATGAGATATATGGCACCTCACCATTTATATAAATTAAAGATATATGCCCACAAAACAGTATTATATATTTTTGTAGGAATACACATACAAGATACATAGTGAACACATAGAAAAGTTGCCTATGGAAGGTAAGGAAAGTGATCTATGCAGGATATATATGTAACAGTTACATAATAACACTTATTACTGTTACAGTTACATAATAATTGTATTACATAGTAACAGTTATTAAACACACATGATATATAAGGATATAACTTATATATCCTTATTACAAATGTATATAATATATATGGTATTATATATTATATATGATAATATAAATATATATATAATATATATTATATATAACATATCATTTATATATTCACATATAAGGTATATGTGTGTGTTACAACCCTGAACAATGATAAGATGCTTGAGGGTAACATTTGTAAATGATTCATTTTAGAAGCCTCACACTTCTTGGTATATAGTAGGCGAACAATGAATATTTCTGAATGAACGGCTTCATCTTCAACTTGCCTGTTGTTCTGAACATGACCTGCCAGACAGAGCAAAGACCTTTCTTCCCAAAACATCCCTTACCCCCACTCCCAGTTCTTTATTTTCACCATGGTGGTTTATTAAAGTGGCAAAAAAGAGCTACCTGGAGAGGAATAATTATTAAAGAATGAAAATAATTTTTAAGAAAAGAATTAAAATAATTACCCCATTAAAAACAAGAAGCACATTTTATGTCCTTTTTAAGTAACAATTCTGCTTTCCAGTATATTTCTTTTGATTGTTTCCATATGCCCAGTGTTTCTACTGTAAAACACTCATTGGCTAAACAAAAGCATTTTTTTGTGTGAATCCATAAAGAGAAATCCATTTTCATTCCTTTGTGTCACTACAGCAAGGCTCTGGATGCTATTGTGGGACATAATGGCATATGCTCCTCATTTCACTGTTTGAAAGCAAAATCCTATTTCTGCCAGTAAAATTGAATTCTGCAAGTCTGATTTTTTTTTGAAGTTTTAAAAAAAAATTTCTAACAGTTCTAGATTTACCAAATTATTACAAAGATGGTAAAGAGATATAGCCCATATACTCCACAGCCAGTTTCCCTATTATTAACATCTTACATTAGTATGGTACATTTGTCTCAATTAATGAACCAATGCTGATACATAATTATGAATGCAAGTCCATCCTTTATTCAGACTTCTGCTGAGAGGACCTCAGTTTTTCTCTTAAGACCTTCAACTGATTGCATAAGACTCATCCACATTATGAAGGGTTATCTGCTTTCCTCAAAGTCTACTGATTTCACAGTAATCCCTTCTAAAAAATATTTTCACAGAATCATCTAGACTTGTGTTTGACCAAACAACTGGGTAGCATGGCCTAGCCAAGTTGACACATAAAATTAACCAGCACAGAAAGTATAGAGAGTTCCTATCTACCTCACCGACAGTTTCTCCTCATAAATATCTTACATTATTATGGTACATTTGTTACAATAAATGAACCAATACTGGTATGTTATTTTTAACCAAAGTCCATTCTTTATTCAGATTTCTTCATTTTCTTTTCTAATGTCCTTTGTCTCAGGATCCCATCCAGGTTACTTACTGCATTATATTCAACCATCATGTCTTCTTACCTTCCTCTTGGTTGTGACAGTTTCTCAGACTTTCCCTGTTTTCAATGACCTTCACGGTTTTGAAGATTCCTGGTCAGATACTCTGTAGAATGTCCCTCAGTCAGTGCATGTCTGATATTTTTCTCATAATGAGACTGGGGTCATATTTGGAGAGGAAGAGCATAGACAGCTTTCCACACCAGCACTGTGAGGTAAAGTACTGTCATCTCCATGTTGCAGATGAAAACAACAGGCACAGAGAGTGACCTCAAAGAGGACAAGTAACTTGTCTGAAGTCACACATCTCATAAGTGATGAAGCCAAGACTGAAATGCATGCCTTCTGGCTCCAGACTCTGCTTGCAGCCACTGTGCTATACCAGCTCTGAAACTCATGAGCACCTACTGGACCTTGTATTTCCAGATGGCTCCCTGAAGCCCTCTTACTCACACATATCGTCTTCCCGTTGCCTGTGGAACAGAGCTCCAGCTCAGGATGCCCTGATCTGACATGGACAGAACTCCACGGTCAGGCCCAATCTCCTCCCCCCCCCCTACTTCTCCCCACATTGGATGCCACAGCCAACCTAAACTTGTTACCCTTGCCCTTCCCCACATCTGTGAGCAGCTCTGTGCAGTGTGCGGTGCACATCTGAAGAGTCACATAGAGCTGGGTTTGAATTCGGGTTCTGCAACTTATTGTTTCTAGAATAACCTTGAGCAAGTATATAATAACATCAACCTACTAGAATTTTCATGAGGATTCAAGGAAATAATGTATAGGAGTGTTTAACATAGTGCACATCTTATATAAGACACACTTCCATAGTAGGAAAAATGATTGATATGGGAAATTCCAGCATTTCCACCTTCAAACATCTCGTAAACAGCTACTCATACCCAAAACTGGTCGACAACTCCTCTGCAGACCATGCATTCTGACTTAGGGTGTAGAAAATAGAGTTGCTATGTAGCCAGTGGAGAGCACAGGGAAGATCATGCACAGGGGCCTCAAGTAGTCATCAGAACCTTCCAGAGGAAGCTGCATTAAATTCAGCCCTCAAGGCAGAATTGATTCATCCAGGTAGAAATAAGTGGGCAAGTTCCAGACAAATGCTCAAACACAAAAAGCACACAGTATTTTGTGGTGGTGATTTTTGTCTGGTTAATAGGCACCATCCAGGGGATCAGTGGGAGAGAGGTTAGAAAGGTTAGCTGAAGGAAAGATTATAAGGGTCTTAAAATTCAGGCAAGGGAATATGAGATTTCTCCCTGCCTCCTTGCCTTTCTCTTATACAACAACAAAAACAGCAACAGCAAAGACAAAACTCCTCAGAGCAGAACAGCCCAGTTACTAAGCTGTGTTCTCAGATTAAAAATTAAAACCCAAATCTCAGTATCCCACAGGTAGATGGGGGAGCTCGTGGCCACACAGAAGAGTTCTGGCAAGTGTGTTCCCCTTACAACAAAGCTCTCTGAGGGCTGCATTCACTTGGGATGAATCATGGCAACTTGCAGTTTTGTGTTGTTAGAGAAGTTTCCATTCTGCTGTTGGCCAGTCAGTGCTCAAATTGTTCTGCCCTCATGTAGTCTGAGGTTAAGACAAGTGTCACCAGGATCAGAGAAGGTTTAGGTTGAGTATGAACCAGGAGGAACCTCACAGAGCGAACAGGGGTACATGGGAGCAGAGGGAGAGGGAGAGAATCTTAAGCAGGCTCCACGCCCAGTACAGAGCCTGATGAGAGGTTCAATCCCACCACCCCAAGATCATGACCTGAGCCCAAATCCAGAGTTGGTTGCTTAACCAACGGAACCATCCAGGCACCTTTGGTGTTTGGTCTTTGTTCAATTACCCTCTTCAAAAGTTTTAGGCTATATTTGACGCATAGCTTTTTTTTTTTTTTTTTTACCATGAGTTCAACTTAATTCTTTATTAGTAATTATTAATCTTAATTTCCCCCTTTTATTTCATTACTGTTGCTCATAAATTGTCACATCAACTATAACATTATTATAACTGATAGTGTAAACAAAATTCTCTGAGGTTGACCTGATTAAGGCAGTGCTGATTATTGAATTAAATTATTGATATGTATTTCACATAAAAAAGAGTGTGCAAATCATAAGCATCTATCTCAATATAATCCACCACCATAGTCAACAGGACATTTTCAGTACCCCAAAGAAGTTGCAGTATATATATAAATGAAATATTACTCAGCCATCAAAAAAATGAAATCTTGCCATTTGCAATAATGTGGATGGAGCTAGAGAGTATTATGCTAAGTGAAAGTAATCAGTCAGAGAAAGACAAATACCATAGGATCTCATTCATATGTGGAATTTAAGAAACAAGACAGATGAACATAGGGGAAGGGGGAAGAAAGAAGGGAGGAAAAACAAACCATAAAAGACTCTTTAAAGAGGGTTGATGGAGGTAGATGCGAGATAGGCTAGATGGGTGATGGGCATTAAGGAGGGCACTTGTTATGATGAACACTGGGTGTTGTATGTAAGTGATGAACCACTGAATTCTATTCCTGAATCCAATATTACACTGTATGTTAACTGACTAGAATTTAAATAAAAATTTAGAAAGAAAAAAATCCACAGAGATAGGATCATAAATACAGAGAACTCGTGGTTGTCAGAAGGGCGGGACTTGGGGGGGTGGCGAAATAGGTGAAGGGGATTAAAAGGCACAAACTTACTGTTGTAAAATAAATAAGTCACAGGGATGAAAAGTTCAGCACAGGGATTATAGTCGATAATACTGTAATAAAATTGCATGGTGCCAGTGGTAACTATAGTCAACACGGTGAGCACAGAGTAATGTACAGAATTGTTGAATCGCTATGTTGTACTCCTGAAACTGACATTGTACATCAACTATACTTCCATAAAAAAAAAAAAGAGTATGTATTTCAACCTGGTCATGTGTGTTCAGGTGACTACATGAGAGACATAATGAAGTTGGCAGATGCTTGCTCCGACTTGACAACAAGTAAATTTGGATGTAAGAGATGTAAAACAATACTCAAATAATATTGACTGCTGACACTTTTTCTTTATATTGCACATTTTGAGATAAAAGCTAAATGAGCATGTTTGTGTGCATATAGAGGATGAATCATTAGGGAATGTGACAGGAACAAATGCAGACTGATACAGGCAGATTGTACTATTGACCCAAACACCAGAAACAGTGTCACTGATGATGGAATATTTTACAGGGATAGTCAATTCTTGGTCAAGTTCTGAAACAAAATTCTTGGTCAAAGTCAAGTTCTGAAAATCATCCCTTGATTTACATGAGAGTTGCATTCCTGGAAAGTTCAGCATGTATTAGAACCATGTACAACATCCTTTTAAAAATATGTAAAATGACAAACTGAGGGTTGCCAGGGGGAGCGGGGTAGGGAGAGGGTGGTTGGGTTATGGACATTGGGAAAGGTATGTGCTATGGTGAGTGCTGTGAAGTGTGTAAACCTGGTGATTCATAGACCTGTACCCCTGGGGCTAATAATATATTATATGTTAATAAAAAATAAAAATTATTAAAAATTTTAAAAAACAGGTAAAATGGAGTTAGGTGTTAGGTTCTGGTAACTGTGGAGATTTTTTTTTTACCTATGTAAAATTTCAGTGGAGCATATAAAATTTGTGTGGGGCTGTCTCCCTCATTGTAGGACATCAGCAGATTTGTCCCTTGTCCAGTAAATCCCAGTAGCACTCCCTAAATATGGTGACAACCAGTCACCCCACAGCCAACGAACTTTCCAACACTCCCCCAGGGAGCCCTGCCATCTTAGTTGAGAACCTGTGCCTAGTTCCTGTTAAGATAGAGCTGCCTCATTCATTCCCACTTTTCCAAATCTTTTGTGAGCACAGAGCAGGCACTGGGGGATACAGCAAGCCACTAAAGAGGATTCCACATTGTATCATTGAATCACTCTATTTTTATTATTTTTTTAATTTTCTTATCATCTTCCAAGAAGGTTGTTTTGGTAAATTACAAACAGACATCTCCAGAGGGGGACTATCGGGTGGGATGAAGAGTCAGAGAGACCCAGGCAGACAGGGTGAAGCTAGATGTGAACCCAGTACCTCACACACATATTCCCGGGGCTCGCACTTTTGCTAAAGGTGAGAAGGAACCTGGTTGTGATGAGGGACATTTGATCAGCTACAGAATGCCATGGTCTCTGAAATAAAAACAAGGTAAGAACATGGGAGTCTAGAGCTGGGCTGCACAGATTCAACTTGGCTTCATTCTTGCTAGCTTTGGGACCTTGAGTAAACCACCATGTGCTTCAATCCCCTTGCCTATAAGCAGGATAATAATAACAGCTGTGACACCTACTGTAGAGGTCTATTAGAGGACTAGGTGTGTTGATGTAATAAGGTGCTTAAAGCAGTACATGGTAGCCAATTGTGTATATTATCTAAGCATTTGCCAAACAAATGAGCAAATCTCGTTTGCCCAGAGGAAACACAGCTTTTCCTGGCAGTTTCTCTCACTGAATGATGTAGGATTGGATGACCCAGCTTGGGTCCTAAGGGGAAACTTGACCTCATTCATCCATTCCCACCTGCCTGTGTTATGGAGCAGGTAAACTATAGTTGGAGACTCAAAGGCTCATGGCCAAGTAGCTAAGTTAGTGGAGGATCCAGGTCTCTAGCTTGTGGCTACTGTTCCTTCGAATATATCATGGCTAGAGCTGGCCTGGGGTGTAGAGAATTGGCCTGTGATCTCTCTTATCCAGAGTGCCAGAGCTCCCCAATCCAGTCTTCTCCCAACTACCCTCTTCCTCCTCAAACTCCCCTCTCTCCCTAAGCATGGAGAGCAAAGAACAAAATAAATCAAGTGTAAGTGATCCATAAACTCTTACAGAATAAACAAATTCAACGTGGACTTCCTTTAAATAAATCTCTAACTTTGGGCAGGAGCAGGGACGGGTAAGGAGTAGGCAAAGGTTTCGGCAAGAATTTAGAAGTTAACTATCTGGACTGGCTTTCTCCACTTTCTAGTTGAAACTTCACACGAAGTTCCTTAAGAGTCTCCATGCCTTATTTGCCTCCTCTGTAACATGGGATGGCTGCAAAGATTAAATGAGATAATACAAAGTACCCAGCACCATGCCTGGCACTGAGTCAAGGGCTGATAAATGTTAATCCCCATTGTTGTGATTATTTGGGTTATCGGCAACCTGACACAAGAGAGAGCTTTCCTTTACTCTCTGAAAAACTGGGGCCATATGTTATTCCACCCCAGAAAGGTTTTATTTCCGTGTCTTCCTCTTCCACAAACCCAGTACTAAGTGGAGGGCAAGGGGGGATGTCTGGAAAGAAAGAAGCTGAGTGCTAAGTTGCTCCAGGCCCCTGAGAAGCAGGACAAAGAAGAGCATGGACTCGGGATTGAATCCAATCCAACCACTTGCTGTAGCATGTTCTTGAGCGTGTTGCTTTCCTTCTCTGACCCTTAGACAAATATTCATTCAGTGTCCAGAACATAATACATGACAGGGCTTGCCATTATTAATGTTCTAAGTATGAATTAAAATAAATTTGAAATATTGCATAAGAAATCTAGAACGGCAGTGAAGCAGGGACGAATCTTCCAATGGCGACAGTTCGGAATGATCGGCAGCCAAATGCTTTGCAAAGTACAGGCTTATAAACACACTCTCTTTTATCGGGAACATTATAGAACTCTATTGAGTCATAGCAAGAAATATTAGTTACTTACTAAAATGTTTTTATACCCTTAAAAATTCAGGAACTCAAACTTGTCATTGGAAAGATGTGAAATGTCTTATTGCAGATTCTGATTTTCAAAGGGACTTGGACTTGTATGTGGGCAGTAGGGAGGGGATGGCAGTAAATGCCTTCTTCGTGGCTTCTGGGACCTGCAGTCTCTCGGCATGCAGAGCTGTGGATGGCCAGACATCTGTTCTCAGGGGAGAAAGAAGAGGCAAAGAGGATTCGCCATGAGCCAGATGTGTGGCTTCCGTATTCCACTCTACAGCCCCCTCCCTGTGTTAGGAAACCATGTTCTTCCCTCCTGCATTCTTGCCAGTCTACAAAACAGGAATTTCTGACCTCTTGAGGGCATTAGAAAGAAGCCTGTGTCCATGCCTCTACCTCTCCTTCACTTCCTCCAATGGGTGGCAATGACCTCTCCTCCCAGTTACCTTGCATGAGTCCTGAATGGTGGGCTCTCTTTTCAGGCTGGCTGCACACGGGTTGGAACCCTTTGTCACTGCTGCTGCTTTCCCATGGGAAAAACAGCTGAATTCCAGGCTAGGGTCCAGAGAGCAAGGTCTCTTCCACCAGAATTCATGGGTTCAAGACAGGCTTCCCAACCCCATGCATCTGAGCCATTGCCCCAAGTCTGCCCCCATGGGGGTCCAGACCCAGAGTAGTGCCATTTGAAGGTCATCTGGTGGCAGGTGCAGTTTGATGGCTCCAACATGACCACCAATAAAAGCTGCTATACTCATCTTTGTTTGAATGTAAATAGGACAGATTTTAATTGGTCCAGAACCAGAAAAGTCCTACTGTTTACAAGAGCTGTAGGAGCCAGAAAAATGATACTGCTCAAGCCCCATACCGTGTAGGTAGAAAGCTGAGACCCTAATGCCTTCTGGCTGGCCTAGCCTCCCAGACTGCAGCAAGGTGCTGGCCACATAATGAAGTGCATTGCCTGAGACTGTTCCATTGTTCCACTGCTTTCAGCACAGCCTGCGCCCTGTGGAGCTGGATGAGCGGCCCTCTATCAGACCTCACTGCACCTCCGCTCTGTCCAGCAGACCCCTGGCCTCAAACTGTTCTCTGTTGCTTTCACTCCCTGGGAAATACCTGAGCCTTCCTCACCTTGGCACTGCTCAAACCCTTGTTCTCTGCTGGGAGCATCCCCCCACCAGGGTCTTGGGATAAGATCCTGGAAGCTGAATATAGGGCTCCTGCCCCATGCTCTTTGGCGCACACCTGGGTGGCTACTCACTGCGAGTTATGTATTTGGGCTTCTCCTCATATTGGACTCCACTAAACAGAACAATAATTTTAGCTCATTGTGTGATTCAGAGATGGTTGCTAGGGAAACCAATGGGAATAGGTTTAATTTGTAAATCCTGGAATTGCCCTAAGTTAGCACTCATTTGTGCTTTTGTTTCAAAAGGATTGGGGCTGAGCTGACTTGGAAGCAGGTGAGGAGGAGGGAATAATCGTGAGTTGCCTTCCATTGCAATACAGTCACAGTCCTTACAAAGGGTTTTTTCCACTGCTTTGCCAAAAAGGCAAAGGGATTAGAGAGGAAACTACAGGGAATGCCATGGTGTGCTTTTAGTTGACAGGAAAGCTAGAAAAACAAAATAGTGCAGTCCTTCCTACTCTTCTCAAGAATCAGATGGGGATGGGGGCGGGAGAGGGACGGCAGTGCCCTCATGAAAGGGAGAGATTAAAGGACTTGTTGTCATTTTAAAATGGATTTGGAATGAAACCTTGCCATTTTTGCAATGACCTGGATAGAGCTAGAGGGTGTTATGCTAAGTGAAATAAGTCAGTCAGAGAAAGACAAATACCATATGATTTCATTTATATGTGGAATTTAAGAAACAAGACAGATGAACATAGGGAGAAAAAAAGAGAGAGAGAGAGAGAGGCAAACTAAGAAAGAGACTCTTGGGTATAGAGAACAAACAAGTTTGCTGGAGGTGAAGTGGGTGGGGGGATGAGCATTAAGGAGGGGACTTGTGATGAGCACGGATAGTGTATGTAAGGAATGAATCACTAAATTCTACACCTGAAACTAATATTACACTGCACATTAACTAACTGGAATTTAATTAAAAATGTGAAATTTTAAAAATTAAGCATAAGTAAGTAAGTAAAGTTAATTCTGAATCCTAAGATCATAATTCAAAAGAGGCTGCTAACTCCACATTAGAAGAATCAAGCTGGGGCACCTGGGTGGCTCAGTCATTAGGCGTCTGCCTTCAGCAGAAGGGGTCCCTGGATCGAGCCCCACCTCAAGCTCCCTGCTCGGTGGGGAGACTGCTTTTCCCTCTCCCTCTGCCCCTTCTAGTGTTCCTTCTCTCAAATGCGTCAAATAAATAAGTGAAAAAAAAAATTCTTAAAAAAAAAAAAAGAATCATCAAGTTATTTGGGAATTTTCATCATCAGAAAAAGACCCAGGGTGTTCTACATGTAGGGTGTCAGATTTGGAAGAGACACTGGCATTATCTGTGCCAAACCTTTTCTTGATTTGCATCCATACTGGGAGGGTTGCCCACACTGTGCTCTTGGACATTTTCAGTGATGAAGGACTCTCTCCCAAGATAGTCAAATCTTTTTTAAAATAGCTGAGACAGTCCTCAAATCTGCCTTATCTTGAGTTAAAATGGGTTCCCTCCTTGATGCAGTTGGCTGGCTGAGTTCCGAGACTTATTTACAAACCTGAGACATAGTCACCCTCTGTCCTGTATGCCCATCACCGAGCAAGCCAGGCTGGCTTTTGGGCCCAGGATGTCCCAGCCAGTTGGACATTCCCACCTTCAGGCAGAGGGAAGAAACAGTAGGGAAAAAAAATTCAATGTTCCTTGATGCAGTGTTTGATTAAGAACAAAGAGAATCACCTCCATCTCTGAGGACCCTGGGATGTTCACTGCATGTGTGTGATAAAAACCAAAATCAAAGTGCAGACCCTGTTGCCCGGGGGTAAATGTCAAATAAAACCTCTTCTTTCCACGGTATCTGGGTCAATGCAGGAGGACTCAGTGTTACAGATATGGCCGGGTGTGTGAAGTCTGGGGGTGGGGGGGGGAGGTCACCGTTCCCTCCTTTGGAAACACCACAGTTCCATTAATCTGGCTGGACTTCACATTAGCTCATGGCTGGGGCCTCCTGCTGGTGACTCATGGTGGGCCCTGCGTAACCAGCGCAAACCCCCGAGGTGCTCTCTCATTTGTTGGTGCAACATCACATGGCTCCCCACCTCAGCTCTGTGGGGGTCCAGGACCCCTTCTAGCCCCTTGGCTTCTTCTGTTGTCAAGTTCAGCTCAGCTTCAGCATTTTAAAATTCACGATTACAGGGAGTGCTTACCTCACCGTGGTGAAAACCAAAACCAAAATCAAAGTGCAATCCTGTCTCTGGTTCTTTAGCACCTCTCCTGTTTTGTTTTTTTTCCCCCCAAGATTTTAGCATTTATTTGACCCAAAGAGAGTGAGCAAGAGAGAGAGACAGTAAGCACAAGCAGGGGGAAAAGCAGGCTGTGGAGAAGCAGGCTCCTTAGCCTGATGTGGGACTCGACCTCAGGACCCTGGGATCATGACCTGAGCTGAAGGCAGATGCTTAACCCACTGAGCCACCCAGCCACTGTGCACCTCTCCTGGTTTTTAAGGCCCCAGGAGGTTACTGCCCGTGAATAATCGATCTTATCTGCATGGTCCAGTTTTTTCAACTCGAATTTATCTAGATTAGCATGTTTAATGAAGCTAAATGCCTAACCTGTCCTTTATCAATGGCTCTCCTTTCTCTTTCTAATTTCTTGACAGAAAAGTTGGAGGAAAGGCAGGAGCTGAGGACTTCTCTGCTCTTTCTCGAATCTGTTGAAACATCATAGTTAATTTACCTGGTAATGTATTGCCCTCAGGATTTGGAAAAAGGCTTCCCACCTGAGCATCCATCCTTTGCGGAGGGCTCATACACTGTCTAGTACTTCTGTATTTCGTTGGTTTTTTTTTTTTTTTTTTTAGATTTTATTTATTTATTTGACAGAGAGAGAGATCACAAGTAGGCAGAGAGGCCGGCAGAAAGAGAGGGGGAAGCAGGCTCTCCACTGAGCAGAGAGCCCGATGCGGGGCTCTATCCCAGGACCCTGGGATCATGACCCAAGCCAGACAGACACATAATCGACTGAGCCACCCAGGCACCCCTGCACTCAATTGTTTTAACAAAGATTTCTAAGGTCTAATAGATCGGACACATTTGCTAAATTTTCATTCAGTTCAATTACTCTTGTGGAAAGTCTAGTTTATTTGCCACAGAGCAATAACCAAGACTTGAGAAAGACTCCAAGAAGAACTTAATTGTCATGAGTGGCGACTTTGCAGATTCCAAACGAGGAAGTCCAAATCCCAGTGGAAAAGGGATCCTAGTTTTCTCTCTGAATTCTACTCAAGATGTACTAGGAAACTAACTGCCATACTAAACTAGAAATCCAGAAAGGACATATTTCTTGGAATGTAGGCATTTGAGTAACCTCAGCCTTAGAGCAAGGAGTCAGAATATGTTTGACCTAAGGAAATAGGAGTGGGAAGACAGGATTGAGTTCTGAGTCTGCATCTATGGAAAGAGATCTCCACATTGAAAGTCAGAGGAGCATGCAAAGACATTTCAGTAGAAAAAGGAAAAAATGTCTTCAGCCTCTCATGGGAAGGTGCATGAGTTTGGTGTCGAGGTACCAGGGGTGAGAAAAAAGAAAAGAGGATAATATGCCAGCATTTTTCTATTATTTTCCTTTAGAACAATGACCTTAAGCTTAACATTGGTCACTACAGTCAAAGTTTTGTTAAAGGAAACCAAGTGCATGGTTCTGAAATTCTAGAATTCCTTTGTGCAAATTTGTGTCTGGGAAGAATCCCAGCTAAAAACAACAAATGGTCACTCTCCTAGCAATGCTCTGTACTTAAAACATAGATACATCAATAATATATAGGTTCTTGAGTGGTTTATTAAAAGGCACTTAGAACCATTCATAACGAGCAATGGCTAGTGTAAGACAACATGCCCCAAGGGCCAGGAGAAGAGTCAGGGGAGAGTGCTCAGGCAAGACGTTGAAGCTGCACGGGCAGGGCTGGTGGGGAGACCCCAAGGGACCCCTGAAAGTGTGCTGGAAGTTGGCATCCTCAGGGTTCCCAAGACTCGGTGTGACCTCTGCATCTTGACTACACTAAGAGGCAGTGTGAAGGATAAAGACAGCATCTCTGGGCAGGAGATAAAGCCCCCCCAGTGGCCTCCAGCTCTGGGACCCCCCTAATCCCCAGACCCAGGAAAGTGGGCTATCACTTGATTTCACCCAGCAGGCAAATTATTCCAAACCCTATTCCAGAAACTGGGTCAATCTAGGAAGTCACCAGCAGCTATTCAACAATGCCAGATTTCAGGGCAGAAGAGTTCAGGGTTTCTCAGGCATTAAATGCCTGCAGCCTCTACTCACATGCAAAAACATGCACGAGCAGGCATGCGCGCGCGCACACACACACACATCATGACAAAGCAAACAAGCCTGGCAAACATCCTGGTACGCCCTGGGAGGGGGAATATTTAAACTTCATGGCAAACCTATAAGCAGGTACTAGTCTATTACCCATGTTTTTACACGGGTGGAAATGAGACAGGTGCACCATCTACCCAATCAGAGGCACAGTGCTGAATGTGGCAGAACGGGGACTCAGACCCAGGTCCGCCTGACTCAAAGCCCAGGCTCCGAGGTGAACCTGAAGCAGAAGAAGGCACGTCCTGCAGTTCTCCAGAAAGCCAGCTCTACGACCACCGCTGGCCTCCACACCTGGCTCTTGGGAGATGAACAGAATTTTTGGTGGAAACTAAGCACTAAGACCAAAGTGGTCCTGACAAGCCTCGTAGCCTAAGTTCAAAGGGATTTTTTAAAAGATTTTATTTATTTATTTGACAGAGAGAGAAATCACAAGTAGGCAGAGAAGCAGGCAAAGAGAGAGGGGGAAGCAAATTCCCCGCTGAGCAGAGAGCCCAATGCGGGGCTCAACTCCAGGACCCTGGGATCATGACCTGAGCCGAAGCAGAGGCTTAATCCACTGAGCCACCGAGGTGCCCCTCAAAGAGATTTTTAAAAAATCAATCTTGGAAATGGGTATAATAATCCTTAAATGTACATAATAACTGTCTACTTTCAAGCTGTTTGCCTTCCATCCTCTCACCTGGTCCCGCTGATAGTTCTGTGTTATGGGTGAGGTAGGTCTCCTACAGGGGATGAGTGGCTTCTCAAACCTCACATCCTATATTGGGACAAAGAAAACTCCTGATGGCTGGTTCCCAAATCATTTGAAAGGAGCATATTCCCAGCTTACTGGAAAAGGAGATGGTCTTTATTTTTTTTATTCATTTATTTGACACAGAGAGAGAGAGAGAGAGAAGGAACACAAGCAGGGGGAGTGGGAGAGGGAGAAGAGGCTCCCCACTGAGCAGGGGGCCTGACATGGGACTTTATCCCAGAACCCTGGGATCATGACCTGAGCCCAAGGCAGACACTTAACAACTGAGCCACCCAGGCGCCCAGGATCTAGTCTTTAAAGTAAAAACGACCTGGTTTTGAATCCTGGTTTTGGAACTTATTAGCTATGCAGCTTTGGTTAACTTACTTCACTTTTCAGATTCTCAGATTTTCCATCTTCTAAAAGGAGTCATTAATGGGGATAGTAACACTTACGGTCTTGAAGACCAGATAAGGTCATAGAGAATATTAAAAAATGTCCACCAGCCACATGGGGGGCACCTGGGTGACTCAGTTGGTTAAATGATCAACTCTTGATGTCGGCTCAGGTCATGATATAATAAATAAATAGTCACATGGAATTAGTGGCTACCATATTGAACAGCTCAGGTCTATAGGCATCTCTGGAGAAGGTAAAACAGAAGTCAAAGAGCTGAAAAATTGGGGAGAGATTTTCATATCATTGAAAAAATAAGCACATCCAAGAGGCTATGAATTCAGAGAAAAGCCAAAGGAATATAAAGAAAGGAAACAGGAATGTTTGAAGTTATTCAGACACCAGTTGGGAGATAGAGATGATTGTGAAGATCATATAATTTCTGTCTTGAGCATATATACCAAAATCCTCATGTTAGTAGAATCCAGTAGAATGAAAAGCATTCTGGCACCATGGAAAACTGTTCATTGGAGTGCTTGCTGCTACATGACCAATACAACCTGATAAAACATAATTTTCATTTGATTTCTGGGCTTGCAGGAAGAGATAGAGGACTCTTCCACTCACAGCCTAGCTAAGCACTAAGTGGTAATTGTAGGTGAAATCACTTCACAGCAGTCGGCCCTGCTGGCAAATGCTGATGTTAAAACCACAGTCAAAAGCTAACTAAGTAAGTTGGCAGACAGATTAAGCCTGGGATGCTAGCAGGGGGTAAAAGTTTTTAATAGGTGGGTAGCACCCCCTGGCTCTGAGCAAGGGCAAATGCAAACCCTCTCTAGAGGAAATCACCTTCACTTTGGTTTTCTAGGATTTTCACTGATTAAGATCAGTAATACAAATATCAGCTCTCAGGAAAATGTAACCAAACACACACGAAACCAAACCACTGTAAGGGAGAGGAAGAAGAAACAAAAAACACCCAGTTCGGAGCTTGAAGGACTTGAAGTAGTGGAATAATCACACGTAAATGCAAAGTAATGATTTATTAAATCCTTAAATAGAATGTAAACTCACAGAAATAAGCATCCAATGCCATCAAAAATGAAATGGGAAATTTCAAAAGAGAATTAGATATAACTTTTATAAAGTAAAATTATTATTATTATTTAAACAAAACCCAATAAATGGGTTAAACAGAAGAAGAGAGAATTAAGTGAAATGAAAAACAGAGTTGAAGAAATTAAACAGGGTACATCTGAGGGATAAACAGAAGATGATAAGAAAGATTAATAAATAATGATCATAGGTTCCAGATAAAAACAGTAGATTGCACACATGTATCTAACTTATTCCCTTCCCCAAATCCATTAAAACTATAGTAAAGGGATTTTTTTAAAATGATATAAACCCACAAGGATGAGCAGAATATGAGAAAAGATAATACCAACAAACTTTTAGAAAATGAAAGGCAGATGAACAAGTGATAATAGACATTAGAACTAAGAAAGCCAAATAATAAACTGATGGTGAGAAAAGCGTTGAATCAACCTGATTTCCTAGTAAAACAAACACAAGTAAAGTTGAAGGAAGTATTTAATAGAGAAAGTAGTATAATGGGAAGTAAAGATACAACAGAGAAAAACTACCAAAGCAAAAGTTCTTTGAGAAGACTATAAAAATAGATTAATCTCTGCTAAGATTGAGAAAAAAAGAGATAAGATATGAATATATATGAACAAAGGGGCATATCCACAGATAGGCAAAAGTTTTTCAAAGGTGGTAATAGAATACTCTAAAATATTTACACCTATACTTTCAAAGAAATGAAAAAAATACTCTTGGAAAAATATTACTTATAAAAGTAACTGAAGAAGAAATAGAAAATCTAGGGGCACCTGGGTGGCTCAGTGGGTTAAAACCTCTGCCTTTGGCTCGGGTCGTGATCCCGGGGTCCTGGGATCGAGCCCCACGTCGGGCTCTCTGCTCAGCGGGGAGCCTGCTTCCCCCCACCCCTCTCTGCCTGCCTCTCTGCCTACTTGTGATCTCTGTCAAATAAATAAATATATATTTAAAAAAAAAAGAAATAGAAAATCTAAACAGCCTTATAATTATGAAACAAATTGAAACAGTAGCCCAAAATCTTCTGTAAAGAAAATATTCAGATAGTTTTACTGGCATATGATTATATCATTTTAAAAAATATTTTATTTGTTTATTTGAGACAGAGAGAGAGAGAGTATGAGCAGGGAGAGTGGGAGAGGCAGACTGACTCCCAGCTGAGCAGGAAGCCCGATGCAGGGCTCTATCCCAGGACCTTGGGATCATGACCTGAGTTGAAGGCAGATGCTCAACCAATTGAGCCACACAAGTACCCCTTATTCTATCATTAAACAGAAAAGCAAATGTCCAAGAAGAGCCAAGACATTTTGAAGACAAACAGGACAAAAGAGCTTGCTTTTCTGGACTGCCTGACTTACTAAACAGCTAAACTAATTAAAACAGGATAGTGAGGATAATCAAATTGGTCAAAGGAGTGGACTAGAGAAATAGAACTCTCTCTCTATATATATGATAAGTTGTTAGATGCAGAACATGATAGTAGATCACGGGTGGACCATTCAATACCTGGGGCTGAGGCCACTGGTTATCCAACAGGAAAAAAAATGAAAGGCAATCCTTATCCTCATATCCAAAGATTAATTTCTGATAGATTAAAATCTTCAATATGGAAAATGAAGCTTTAAAACTTTTAGAAGAAAATTTGAATATCTTTATAACCTTAGGATTTATTAAAAGATAAAGTACCACCCCCCAAGCTGATGAATCAACTACACGGGTATCATCAGAAGACACTATTAAAAAAAGTAAAAAATATCAAATATCTTGCTGAAAAATATTCATAACAGATAGAACAGATATAACTGATAAGGAATGAATGTCCAGCTTGTATTTTTTAAAATTCTACAAATCAATTAGGACAGCATAATAAGATATGGAAACAGAATACAAATAGGCATTTTACAGAAGAAACAATGCAAATAACAAATACACATATGAATATATGCTTAACCTCAGTACTTAAAGTACTGAGTACTAGATTGTACTAGTACTACATACAGTACTAGATACTAGATAGTACTAGATTGTCTAGTAACTACCCACTAGATTGGGGGAAATTAGTACAATAGCAAGTGTTTATGGAGGATGTGGGTTAACGGGAGCCTTTAGCTAGTAGCAGGGACTACTGCTTTTGCAATCACTTTGCAAAACAATCAGCATTTACGAAAGTTGAAAACTTGCATCTTCTATGACCGACTAACTCCATTCCTAAATGTGCAGCTAGAGGAACTCTTGCACACATGTGCTGGGAGACATGAATAAGAAATGTGAAATGAATATTCTTTGCCTATATGACCAACTCCAAATGTAGTTTTGAATTTTAGACAGAAGTAGCTCATATAGCACTCATATAGCATTATCTGTCCCTCATGTTCAAAACGAGCACGATGAAACAATATATTGTTTAAACATTCATAAGTATGTGATAAAATATAAAAATAAGGCAGAGGAACAGTAAACAACCCAATTTAGAGAAGTGATGACTTGGAACACACCAAGAAATAGTGTGTCACGGAGCCCCAGGACATAGGCAGAAATGAAACTGCTGGTAATACTCTCATTCCTAAGTTGTTGGTGGGCTTTTATCATTTCCTTTAATCGTTTATATAAACATTACATACACATTTTGTATTATTAAGTATTACATATAAAAATCTTAAGATACCAGAGGAATATTCAAAGTTATAATAGTAACACATATATTGGCCGGAATTTATTATTAGGTATTAATGCAAGGAACCCAGGAATCTGCAAAGGGCCCTTTCTGAGCTCTGTTTCTAGAGATCACAGTGCATGAGTTTGAAGCCCATGGCTGGTTAGGATCCATGTTACCTCCCAAGGTCAGGGACGGGGTCCAGATATAGGCATAGGGATGAGGGATGCAGTCAAATGCTGGGGGTGCAGGGCACTGGTGCTGCCTCCCCACCAGGTCCTCTGCCTAGACCCCCTCCAAGAGTGAGAGAGGAGTTTCCCCTTCTCATTGTAAGCACAGCCCTGGCAAGGAGCAGAGAGGATTCAGCTAGTACTAGTCAGTGGTGTGAACAAAGCGGTGAATTACTGCATAGGCTGCCAAGGTTGTGTGGGGGATGTGGGTCCAGCCCAGGGGAAAGTGAGGGCATGGCAGGACCCTGTGGGACCTTGGAAGTCAGGGCCAGCCAGGAGCCCCACATATCTGTACTCACATGAACCAGTTCAAGACCAAGGGCTACAGACCAAAGCCAGGAGCCTGACTGTTCTGTTTATCTTTTTTTTTTTTTTTTAAACATATAGTATATTATTAGTCCCAGGGGTACAGGTCTGTGAATCATCAGGCTTACACATTCCATAGCACTTACCATAGCACATACCCTCCCCAATATCCGTAACCCTGCCACCCTATCCCTACCCCCTCACCCCCCCAGCAACCCTCAGTTTGTTTCCTGAGATTAAGAGTCTCTTATGGTTGATCTCTCTCCCAATCCCATCTTGTTTCATTTTTTTCTTCCCTACCCCCCACGACCCCATGGCCCCCTGCCCTGCCTCTCACATTCCTCATATCAGAGAGATCATATGCCTGTTTATCTTTTCTCTGTTTAGCTGTTATGGACACTTGGGAACCATGGGTGAACTTGGATCCGTTGGTTCCACTATGTTCTGTGGTCTGAACTCAGAAACCTAGACAGAGAAAGAGTAAGGCTGAGGGAAGGAAGGACCCTCGTGGTGAGCCCTCGGAGCCGCCTGTCCCCAGATCCTGCTTGGGGGGAGACCCAGCCTCCTCTGGGTCTCTGGGTCTCTAGGGAGACCCAGCCTCCTCTCCCTAGCTCTGAGAGCCTGGACATGTTACTGTGCTCCAGTTCTCTCTTCTGTCAAGAAAGGGGATTGGTTGTTCTCATTTGGGGGTGATTCGACCCTCGGGAGAGGCCTTATGAAACAAGCAGAGGAAATTTCTGGTTGTCACAGTGACTGAGGAACAAGAATGCCAGTGGCGCCCTGAATGAGAAGCACCTGTTCTTATCACCCTTCAAGCCATCACATTTCTGTCACCCGCATATGTGATATTCACTGCTGCCAGCCGCCCAGGAAACTGGGGGCGGGGGGGGGAGGGGAAGCACAGTGTCAATGTGCACATCTCTGCCCAGCCCCTTGGGAAAATTGGTTGCTGGTCCTAACTTCAGGATCTTGAGTGCCACAGATGCTCTGTTCTCATCTATTTCCTGCTTGGAAGCTAAATCATTCTTGAAGTGAGATTGCGTTGAATTCGTTTGGAGAGGACAATTACAAACACTACAGACCACGCTTGCTCCGTCCCGCAGCCAACAGGCGAAGAAAACCGGTTTGCTCCAGTTCTCATTGCGTTCTCGGAACAACTGTGCATTGGGGCTCTGTTGCCCTGTGAAAAGCTCAGCAGCGCCCTCCTTGGGACACACCAGGAATGCACTGGAGTGGCTGCTCCAGGAAAATGCCTTACCTCGAGGACGAAAGAGCTCGCGGCTGTGAGGAGCCAATCAGACCATCGCCAGCCCTGGGGGGTGCCTTAGTTAACAAAGAAGTGGGGGTGTCAGTGCTCACCTGCCCCCTTGGCCCGGTGATTCTGTGCAATGCTTGAGCTGCACAGTTCTATTTAGTGGCCAGACCCTCTCATTCCCTGCCAGTCTGGTGACCCAGCCTTGGCTTTGCTAAGGAGCCGCTCTGTGACCGCCTTGTGGTTGCCTGAACCTAACAACACATACCTACAGATTGTACTTCTAAAGTAATGGATCCAAGTGTCCAGTCCCCGTGACCTGACATTGCAGATTCCAGTTTGCTTTTCCACTCACCACACCCGACTTTCTTCTAAGCAGTCTACTTTACCTTGCCTCCCAAATAATGCTTCTGAAATTTCATCTTCACACTCTCACACACCCCTTCTCTGTGCTTCCCTGTTACCCAACTATTTGAAAGCTTGGCTCATTTTTGCTTCTCTGGGAAGATTTCTGGGATGGCCCCAGCACAGGAATCACGGAAAATATGCACTGTCTCTCCTTTTGGGCTCGGGCTATACAGCTTATGCATTGGTAGCCCTGCTCTCCAAGAAGATTATAATTTCCTGGAAGGTAAGAACTGAATTGGGTTAAGAAGTGAATTTTACATTCTGCAACTTTGCTGAAATCCTGTATCAGTTCTAGCAGTTTTTTTGGTGGTTTCTTTAGGGCTTTCTACATAGAGTATCATGTCATCTTCAAAGAGTGGAAGTTTGACTTCTTCTTTGCCGAATTGGATGTCTTTTATTTCTTTTTGTTGTCTGATTGCTGAGGTTAGGATTTCCAGTACCATGTTGAAAAACAGTGGTAAGAGTGGATATCCCTGTTGTGTTCTTGACCTTAGGGGAAAAGAACTAACTACCCAATGACTCAGCAATTGCACTACTAGGTATTTATCCAGTGGACACAAAAATAGTGATTAGAAGGGCAACACACATCCTAATGTTTCTGGTAGCAATGTCTGCAATTGCCAAAATATGGGAAGAGCCCAGATATCCATCAACAGTTGGATGGATCAAGAAGATATGGGGTGTGTGTGTGGTGTGTGTGTGTGTGTACTACTCAGCCATCAAAAATAATGAAATATTGCCATTTGCAATGGCGTGGATAGAACTAGAGAGTATTATGCTAAGCAAAATAAGTCAGTCAGAAAAAGATAAATACCAAATAATTTCACTCATATGTAGAACTTAAGAAACAGAACAAATGAACAGTGGAAGGGAAGGAAAAATAAAATAAGATATAAACAGGCAAACCGTAAGAGTCTTAACTGTAGGGAACTGAGAGTTGCTGAAGGGGAGGTGGGTGAGGGGATGGGGTACGAGGGTGAAGGGCATTGAGGAGGACATTTGATGGAATGAGCACTGGGTGTTACATGCAACTGATGAATCACTAAATTCTACCTCTGAAACTAATAATACACTATATGTTAATTAACTTGAATTAAAAAAAAGAAGAATTGGGGGAGACTTGGCCCCCATGCTCACTTGAGCTTAAGAAGCTCAATAAGCAGTTACCATGGTAACAAATGGCTTATCTTCCTGTTCTCTCTGATCAAAACAGAGAGACAGATAAACTGTTGAAGAGCAAGAGAATTGGCTCCCTGCCTAGACTGGCAATGAGGGCATCAGGAGGAGGATGAGGCCAGATCTGTGAACCTGGTTTAGTAAGTTGCCCGTGAACTTAGCCTGGGATGCTTTGGTGCCATCTGAAACAAAGTGCTTCCCTCTGGAGCTTCCGGGGCACCTCTAGCATGCACCCCTCAATGCTGGCACAGGAAGCAAGGAAGCACCTTCCGCATGAGAGTTGGAGACCATCAGGGCTGAAGCTCTTCTCACAAGAAAAAACAGCCATGTCTTCATAGGTGGAAGCCTCACACGTAAGTTGGCTGAGTCAGGTTGACAAGGTTAAGAAAAAGGTGCTTTGGGTTTCAAAATCTTTGATGAATTTGCAGCCATCATAGACCTTAAGGACTTAAATCTACCACAGCTCAGCAGAGCAGATGTTTCAGAAAATGCCAGGAAAAGGGCATCTTTGCTGAATGTCCCTTGCCATGCAATCACTGCACAGATGTTTACTGACTGCCTCTGTGATCTAGGCGCAGTTCTTGGTTCTAGACTTGCCGATGGGAATGAAACAGAATTCCCTGCCCTCACAAGCATGCACTCCAGCTCAATGTCCAGCCCACTTTTCACGGGATCCAAGCCCTGCAGGAAACATTTGCGCTGGGACAGGTGTGTCACAGGAGCTCCTGGGGAAGGGAACCCAGCAGATGTACCTTTCAGAAGTATTCCTCAGATATCACTGTTCAAAGTGTGGTCTGTGGGGGCACCTGGGTGGCTCAGTCGGTTAAGCGTCTGCCTTCTGGCTCAGGTCATGATTCCAGGGTCCTGGGATGGAGCCCCTCATCAGGCTCCCTGCTCAGGTGATAGCCTGCTTCTCCCTCACCTTCTGCCACTCTCCCTGCTTGTACTCTCACTCACTCTCTCTTTCTGTGTCAAATAAATAAAATCTTAAAACAATAGCAACAACAACAAAGTGCGGTCTTCAGACCAGCAGCGTCAGACCGTCTGGGAGCATGATATGTGAGCAGAATCTCAGGCTCCTCCCAGGCCTTCTGAAGCAGAAACTGCCTTTCAATACAGCATCTTAATGAGCTCTCCAGGTGAACCATGTGCAGGGAAAGGTTTGGAAATCAAACTATAGAATCCCAAGTCCCCCAAACCATCCCACAAACAGAAGAGAGCCGAATGGCCAAGCAAGTTTGAGAAGCGTACCTTGTCCCTCCCTTGCAGACTCAGCAAGCTGGCATGTGAAAGACGAGGATGTCCTCAGAAAGGACACTTGCTTAAAACACCAAGCTCCTCAGACGTATTTGGTAGCTCAATGATGACTCAACAATGGTAAACATTCGATGGAACTAGTGTCCTGTGAAACGCACCTTGGGAAAAACCATATGGCCCCCTGGCATGCACAGATTCACCTTGCTTGGTTTAAATAGTTCCAGATGGAATGAGCCAACAGGATGATAATAGGCAGCTTTGCCAAGACACAAATCTGAATCATGCCCACTGCCCAGTTGGGGCTCTGGACAAAGGTCTCAGTTCTGGAGGGCAGGCTAGGGGGATGGAGGGGACCCAGAGATTATTCCTTCATATGGCTGAATTGGTCCCTGCCCATGACTGAGTGACTCTATGGCAATGCTCTTGGGGAAAAAAGACACCGAATCTCCATGAATACCAGCCACCACGGGAGAAAGAAGCCTTCACTCTGATTTAAATTGCTGGTTCACTTATTATGGGAAAATATACACAGGAAATGCTATATTCTAGAAGGAACATGCCATTTGGAGAAACCTGGGAGCCAATATAGCATCTCTTGTCACTGAGGAAATTTGGGAAGGTCCAGAGCCATTCATAGTACACAAGTGTCCAGAATCCATGATGATGATCATGGTGACGATGGTGATAGCGAACACTTACTGGTGGTTCCTTACATGCCAAGCACTGTCGTACTCATGTTTTCCAGACTCAATGCTGGGAGATGAGCAGCGTATGCATTTTACACACGAGGGAACTGAGCAACAGGGCCAGGTCCTCATTTCAATTCCTTTTATGTGAATCATGACTTCTAAGATCTAAGTGCCAAGTGACTGGTAGAGAGACCCAAGCAGCCAGATGATGAAGTGGTGCCTGAGTACCCCCATCCTTTCCTCTGGCTCCCCAGGAGCTGAGAGCCTTACCCAGAGCCCCAGCCCAAGGCAAGTGTGATTCAAATTTGTGCCTCAGCAGAATTGCCAGTTACCATGCTATGGGCGCATTCCTTCTGGAATAGTGTAAACCAACAAAGTTGAATCACCTTTGAGGAAAAGTCTCTCCTGTTCCATTTAGAGGAGCCATTTCAGATGGGAGGCAGCACTGAGTTGGGCAGGTGCAGACAGGTGTGGCCCCAATTGTGGGCCTGAGGCTGGGAGAGAATCTGAATTTCCATCATGCTCCTGGGCGATGCTGATATTGCTCTTCTGTCTTGAAAGAGGGCATGGTGCTAGGCTGAAGGTAGAAGGAACCTTGGCCTTGCATGGCCTGGGCTCTAGGCTCAGCACTGACTCCCAGCTGCCGTGTATCTTCTGGCAAGCCTCTTCACCTGGGCCATAGTCCCTTCTCTTTAATGGGTGGAAAAATTATATTGCCCACCCTCCCCTCCCCCACATAAGCTGCTGAGATCCTCTCCTTTAGTGTGGGGGACAATGCTTGCCACCTCATGTTTGAACACTGCTTCTCAAGAAGTCCTTTCCAGGCCCCCCAGGGCTCGTGGCTGCTCCACACTGGTGATCTGCATCTCGTGAGAACTGGCCTAACCCCCGCCCCCCCAACTCAGGGACACACAGATCTGTCACCTCCAAATCACAGCAACAGAACCCTCGAGGTCAGACAAAACCCAGGTATACATTTTCTCTGCCTCTTGGGAAGACATGTAGGGGTCTCTGGGTCCTAGAGGTGAGTCACTCAGTTTATCATGCTTCCCTCATTTGGGGACATAGCATAGAGTGGTGGTAATGGAGTCACCCAGGCAGAGCCTTGTGTTGGCTGTGTAACCCCAGGCAAGTGACTTAACCTCTCTGAGCTCAGTGTACTCATCTGTAAGTGCCGTGAGTATCACTACCTATGCCATGGGGCTGCTGGAAGGGGCTGGCACATCAGTGTTTCTTTAAGGTCTCTCATTGTTGCTATAACCACGGTTATTTGGACATTGGTTACAAGAGAGGATTCTCGGGTATATACCATAACAGTAAACTCTTAAAAATTGCCTTTTAAAAATATGTTGTTCTCTGGGGCACCTGGGTGGCTCAGTGGGTTAAAGCCTCTGCCTTCAGCTCAGGTCATGATCTCAGGGTCCTGGGATCAAGCCCCACATGGGCTCTCTGCTCAGCAGGGGAGCCTGCTTCCCTTCCTCTCTCTCTGCCTGCCTCTCTGCTTACTTGTGATCTCTGTCTGTCAAATAAATAAATAAAATCTTTTAAAAAAATATGTTGTTCTCTCCTTATAAAATTAATATTTTGTCTGAGATTAAGAACACTTGATTTTTGAAATTAACAAATAGAAATCAAGGGTTTCTAAAAATTGTAGACCCCTGTGGCTTCTTTGACCTTCCCATCTGAGGGCCAGTGTTTGTGAGGGAGGAGGTTGGGGGAAACAGCTGGTAGGGCCCTGTTGTGAGTAGGCACTTGCCAGGCATTAATCTTCCCACACCTACATGGGGTGAGGGACTAGCTCGAGCTATACGGTGGCAGAAATTGATGAGTGGCTGAGCCTGAGCCAAATGAGCAGAGCTGGTGTTTGCCATTTAATAATGCCCCATCTGTATAATATTGGGGGCAGGAAGGAGAGCATATCTACTAGAACATGACAGTAAACGGAATGTACGGAGTGGTTTAGAATAGGCTCTGGAGCCAGACTGATTTAAACAAGGCTCAGTTACTTCCCAGCTGTGTGACCTCGGGTGGTTCAGTCAAACTCTCTATGCAGCAATTTCCTCATCTGTAAAATGGGAAATAATCATACCTAACTCATAGGACTGATTTCAGGGTTGGGATACCTGGGTGGCTCAGTGGGTTAAGTGTCTGCCTTTAGAACCAGTCTTGATCCCAGGGTCCTGGGATCAAGTCCTGCACTGGGCTCCTTGTTCAGCTGGGAGCCTGCTTTTCCCTCTGCCTGCCCCTCCCCCTGACTGTGCTCTCTCTCTCTCTCTCTGACAAATAAATAAAATCTTTAAAAAATAATTTAAGGGTTAAAATGAGTTGATAAATATCAGACTAATATCAAGTTGATAAATATCAAATATCAATACTGCCTGTCACCTACATAGCAAGGACTCTATAATTAGATATTATCGTCATTGTTATCAAATAAATATTATGAAGGTAGGAATCCTTGTCTATTTTGGTCACTAGTCTGTTTTAGAACAGTGTCTGGTACTTAATACGTGTTCCATAAATAAATCTTGGGTAAGTATTGTTGCAAGCAGATAAACCGGTTTTTTGTAATGCAGACATATTTATTTTGGCCAGCAGAGGGCGGCAAATAGCTATGTCCGATGCTAATTATGGGCAATGATGGTTTACATGTTAATTTCCAAGGCTAATAGGGCTGTCCTTCTGGGCTGGCTGGTGCACCTATATGAGTGGCCCCTACCCACTCACCTCTGGGTCAGTTGCAATGATTGGCAGAAATTCCAACTCACAACAAATTTTGTTTCAGTTTTTTTTCTCATGGCCCCAACTTATTTTCAATTTCCTCCCCACTCCCTCCCTCTCTTTTTCTTCTTCGCCCTTGTTCTAACTATCTGTTTCTCACACACACTCTGCTCTGCATCAAGCTAGTACACAGTACACACTCCCAAATCTTATCTGTGCAGCTGCTGCCTGTCTTCCAAACCATGGCGCCTAGGGTGCATATCCTTACGCAGTATTCTTCCCAACATTTAGTATTACTAAATGTGGTATAATAAACACTTGATCAAACTAGATCAAGCTAGGTCCAGAAAGGTACTATAACTTGGCCAGAGACACACAGCGCTTAGTTGTGGAGTGAGAGTACTGGCCAGGACCTTCTAATCTGTCCACCCCATTAGGTCTCCACTTGCTTGATGAAAGAGGAAAATTTTTAAATTAGAAAAAACATGGGTAACCCACTCCATTACCTTGCACTACTAGTGCAGCATTTCCGTTGGGTCAGCGTGCGAGGAACGTTGGCCAGGCATCTGGTGGGAAGATTTCCTGTGGTGGTTGCTCCAGGCTGTAGCTCAGTCTCTCAGTGTCCCTGAACTGGAGACAGTCTGCTTAACTGGGAGTGAAGGCCCTCACACCCAGGCTCACCCCGCTGGAAAGGGTTGCTGGGTACAGGAGCTACCTGATGGAGCTCAGAAGAGCGAGGAGAAGTGTGGGCGTGCAGAATCAGTAGCTAATTGCAACCTATTTATACTAGCGCCCCCTCCCCCCCGACGCCAGACAGCAATGCCCAGTGGATCCGGATCAGGTGCTCCTTATTTCTATAGGACATCATTAGCACACAGCCACCTTGATGATTCTTAGAATCCGGGCTGGTGAGGAGTTCAGAGATTACCTAGTTCAAGGGACGGCGGGGCGGGGGGCGTGTGGGAGGGTGGTTTGGGTGCCCTGAGCGTTCCAGAGAAAAGTTACATGCAGAGCCAGGACCAGAATTCACTAAAAAGCACTAATTATCCTGGAGCACCTACACACTTCCCAGATTCCAAGGTCTAACTTTTGTCCCAAGAATTTGCTCAGCGGTCCTTGTCATCTCCATTTGGCCAGAAGAGGGCAGACACTTGCCATCAATGGAAGTGGAGAGCGGGAAGCTCTTTTTGAGGCTAGAATAACATCTCGCTAATAAGGTCATTCTGCTCTAATGAGAGTTGCAGCTCAAAACACAATTCCTGATGCTTCTCCTACAAATATGCTACTCAAAAGACAGGGAGGTTCAGGGACTGAAAATCTCTTCTTTATTTCAACTTCATCAGTTTACCTCTCCCAGGCTCATTCTTTATCATGTGAACTAGGATCTCCACTATGTGACTATCAAGAGGTGATTTTACGTGGAAAATAGGTAAATTATAAAGTTCCTTTTTACAAAACACACACGAAGAAAGAGAGGTCCACAGCAATGGGATGTGTGTGTGTGTGTATGCGCACGCGTGTGTAAGAAAGCTGAACAAAGGAGAGATGTCCAAGCTGTGGGAGGGTTTTCTGGTCTTGGATGAATAGATTTGTACATCCTCTGGCAACTGAAACCAACCCATTTTGCACTTGGAAAGGCCTTTGCTACCTGCATTTTTATTTCAAACTGTGCTTTACCTTTTAATCTGTGTGAGAAAAGTGAAATATCACTGGGATACTTGCAAAGTCCTATAATTACGTTGAAAAGTATTGCTGAATGTAAACGAATGGTGATGCTCATTTTAAAAACTCTGAGTGGTTACATGATCACAAGAAGCAAAAACGTAAGATGTGGGTATTTTTTAAAACCTGGTGCCATTTTCTTAGGATGTCGAGCCCCAGGAGAAGTATTCTTTTCACGCTAATCTGTGCTCCCTGGAGCAACACTACAGTCTGAGTAACCCGTTTTGGAACAGTGAGGAATCAGATTGCAGTTAACAGCAAGCCGTCACAAGGGAAGGGTCTGGAAACCATGTCTTCAGGAGGGGTTTTGGAACTGAGACACAAACCTGGAGGGGAGCAGGCCTGAGTGGGAGAGGACCTGGGAGGGAATTCCGTAAGAACAAGAAGGTCAAAGCCACAAGGGAAGGGCTGGTCTCAATACTGAACAGCGTCTCAATAACTGAAGCCAAGAGCATTGCTCCCAATAGACAGCTCAGGACACTGGATGGTTCAAAGGGTGCCTAGAAGACCCTCTGATGTCCAGGGAAAAGGCATCACTGAAGATAGTCTTGGAAACCAGTATCTCTACCCAGCCAAAGCAGTCACGTGTCAAAACGCGATGGGTGAGAGCAAGCTTGCAGAAGTCAGTATGGTTCTGGTAGCACCACGGGATGAATGGAGCTGGAAAGACAGGGACAAAGGTCTAGTCCCATGAATGTCAGACTGTACTGGCGACTTCAGCCAAGTCGGGGCCACTAACATATCCCGAAAGGAACAAAGTTGGCTTGAATGAAAAAAAAAAAAAAAAAAGGGTCCCAAAGACTGTATGTTTCCATTGCAGTCAGACTGAGACTAGGATTAGCCAACGCGTGTTCACTGGCCCACAACCCTCCCCGACTGAATTCCCACACTCTGCTAGGCACTCTGGAGGGAGCTGTGTGTATTTTCTTTGGAGGCTCAGGGAAGCCTCAGGCTTCACTGTGGTTGAGACATTGTTTCTTCTGTGTCCTCTTTTAGCCTCCATGATTACCCAACGACAGCAAAGTGCGAATGTGTCTGGGATGACGGAGCCGCAGGAAGTGCGTGCCCGCTGCACTGTGAGATCATGTGGGAACGGCCATCTAGTGAGGTTCCCTAGTGTGACCGGCCAGCCTCTCACATCCGGATCATTTTGAAGGAGCTGATAAAACGTAGTTTATAGAACTGTCCAGGTGAGAATGAGATCCAAGACCAATCTCCACTCTGAATTTCTTCTGACCTTCTCGAAAGTACCTGCCAGGATGTGACTTCAGGGCTCCGCCAGCTCTGAGAGACGCTGAAAGACTCAGGCATGAGGGCTGTTGCCACAATCTACTCAGCTCCGACGAAGAAATGACCTGGAGATCATGTGGGGAACCACTTACATGGTTACTACGGACAATTCCTTCCTAGAAGGGGAAGCTGTAGGAACACCTCGTGAATACCCAATGCGACTGAACCACATAAAACTGATATTGTTCTCTTTGAAACGGAAAGTGTATTTCATTTGCTTGTTGAATATGTTGATTTTTATTTTAAAAAAAGCAGATAATTGGGAAGCTTTCTACTTATTTTCTATCATATTCTTCAAAGCTACCTGAACAATTTAGGACAGCTTGTAGAACTGGTGATATACATGGCCAGTAATTTTTTCTCTTTAGATGAATGGTCCTTAATAAAGGCTTCTTCTCACCTCTTAGAGAGTCTCTTGAACCTTCCATCGATCAAAAATTGTTGGGTTCAATGTGCACTCTTGAAACTGAGAACTCCAGCACTCATTTCATGTTTGTGGAGATGACAGGACACCCCGAGGGACCAGAGGCAACCTCTCTCCTTTGGACTTCGTTTCTCCTCTAACATCCATCCCCTATTTCTCTCCCATCTCGGGATGAAAGTATCCTTTCACTTGTTCAAAACTAACCCATTAACTTGTGTTCTTGATCCCTAATGTCTGAATTTCCTTGGGGCTTATGTGACTTCACCATCATCTTTACCTCAGGGCTGCCTCTCACTCCTCAGGTTTACAAACTCTGTCCAGTTCTCCCCTCAGATGACAAAACACAAGCCCTCCCTTTCTCTGGTTCCTCCCGGAGCGACCGCCCTACCTCTTCCCTTCCCAACACGACCACCCATTAATTCTGTTCCATGTCTAACTTCTGTCCTGCCACTTGAAAAGGTCATAGCCTTCCAAACCACCAAATCTAACAGGTTTTATTCCTTAAATGCTGTCACATCTCTCAGGCTTTCTAACTCCTTCCCCCATGAATCTGGCTCTTTACACAACTTGCATTTTTCTGGGTAATCTAACCTCATTTTCTCTCTCACGAGGCTGTGTCCAGTTCACCACTCTTGCCAGCTACCTTCCCCGATGCTTTGATGCTCTGTCCCAGCTGTACTTCTTATTCTGGATGATAAGGACTGCCAAAACCTACCCCCAGTGGTCTGTGTATTTATCTCTCACCTCTAATTGTTACCTTGTCAATTCTTCCAGAAGATGTTTTTGAAAATTCAGCCCAGCAAATCCAAGTTCATCGTCTTGCTCATTGTGGCAGATCTTTCCTGAGTGTTTACCCAGCTCAAAATGGATTCCTCAGAAACTGACCCCAATCCACGGGGTGAGCCACTAGCAGCTGTTTGATTCGATTTCCTGAACACGGTTGATTGGCAAAGGAACAGGTAGCTGCTTGAGGCTGAGCTGCTTACATACTCCCTCCTAGTTTTGAAGTGAGACAGAGATTTGGAGTAGGTATAAATAGGTACAGCTTGAGGGGAAAGGTCCATGAATTCCTGGTGCTGGAGTGACTTAGAGTTGTCCCAGTTGCTAATCTTTCTGGTTAATTACACTCTTCCATGAATCCTTGAGCTACTCTAGGAAAGTTCTTGTAAAGTTCTTCTTCGCACTAAGGTTGCTAGGCTTGACTTCTACTACTTACAGACCTTTAAGTAACAGATGCACTGACACATCTCTAGGAACCGCGAATTCTGTCCCAGGCCTTACCATTCCCTCACTCAGCAACGGCTTGCTTGTGATTTGACACTGCGCTGGATTTTCATGAGGCTCACATGCAGAACACTCAAACCATGTCAGTTTTATCTCCAAATAACTCCCTTCCTCTCCATGTCCTCTACTGTCTCCTAGTTCTGGCCTTGGAAATCTTTTTGCTGAGCCTGTCCAACCTCTCCTTGATCCAGTGGTCATTCTGATCATATCACTTCTCTAACACCTTAGGTTCTGTCCTACAGCTCTTAGCACAGCATTCAACACCCTTTTCATTGTGGCTCAAGGGACATGGGGCTCATCTGCTGTTTCCACTCCTCCCATGTGCCAGCCAGGCCTGAGGACCAGCCTCATCCAAACCTTCTCTGCTCTTTACTTCCCCTATGATTTTTGGACTGTGTTTCCCTTCTGCCCCTCGGTCTTTGTAAAATCTTACTTCTTGAAGGCCAACTTGAAGCCTTTCCTATCTCCTTAGAAGAAACTCTCCCTCCATCCTTTGGGACAGGAGATCACTAGTCACATTTTACATTCATCCTCCCGTCCCAATGGCGAGGCACAGGCTACATGGATTTCCTGGCACCACAGTGGTTGATCAGAAAGTAGATGTCGAATGTGTCTGATTGCATACATCACGTGTTTACCAGGATAGGAAAAGGCCCGGAAGAAGCGCCAAAGCCAAAGTGTGTGTGTCTTTCCATCATGGCTGAGTGTGACTTTAGCCAAAATCAGGCACGAGGAAGGATGGAGGCTGCGGAGTGGGCAAATTCCATGGCATGCGCCCCAGACCTGCAGGCACATGTGTGTGAAAAACACTCACAAAATGGTTTCTCGACTCCAGGAAGAACACGTTTATATGGCTTAGAGCACAAGAACATTTCCATATGCTCTAACTCTTTTAATTGGCAGGGCAATCCTGTGAAGCAATGAAAGGTTATGAATGCCAGTCTGTAGGTGAGGGAACAGCTAGGTCAGGAGGTTTCAACAAGGTCATCTTGTTAATGATGACAGGAAACCGTGCCTTGGAACGCCCGATCCGGTATCCTCTCTCTCTGCTGTGCCACGTGGCCTCTCAGATGACAGAGTTAAAATGCAATGAAACAGGCTACTTGGGAAGTGGGTGGGGGTGCAGATGTCTGGCTGTACATCCTCTAACTTTTCTTCCCCACCCTTGGGGCCACACGTGTGAGCTCTTGTTGCCAGCCTAGCACAGAAAGTATTATCCTATCTCCAGAAATTGATACCACCCCCCAAACACTCTGATTTGGTGGCAAAATATTTTAACTTTTCATAAAGCTGCTTCTCCAGCCAGTTCTCCCCCACCCCCACCCCCAGACTCGGCAGGGAAAAGATCCTGCGGGCACGAGCGGTGGTGGAGGCGGCGGATGACGTGTGCATATCCATAAGGGCACATACATACAGATTTATTTAAATGATCAGATCTACACTTTTGGAGGCTGTTGGAAGCATCTTATCAAAAGAAAACACATTTTAAGCAAGAGGTTAAAAAAGCTTTTCAGACCCAAAGGCCATTTAATACAATAAATCCTACTTGGGTAGTTTAGCAAACATTTTTTAAAACCCACATCCAACAGACTGGTTAGTACTGGATATACAGATTTGGTTTCAAAGCTGAAATGCCCCTGGCGTAATAGACCTTCTCATGAAATTCAATTATTTTATATTATGCCATAAAAAATAGGGACACACATCTATTGACAACTTAAATATTAACTCAATAGGCTACTTGGTGATATAAATAGAAAAAAAAAACCCAACAAACAACAAGTGGTCACAGACTAGGTTTGAGAAGACTATGACAACAGCCTATCCTGGCCTGCAAAGATGTTAAAATCTATCTTAGAATCTAAAACAGGAAAGAGAGTCAAATATTCCACTCCATATAGACCCCATCTGGCCCAAACCATCCCCCAAGGAGAACACCCCCAACACATGAGGTTTACTAACCACCTGCTACAGATGTTACTATGTCACTAATTAACAATGATCACAGAAAATGTGTCATATCAGAGGCTTTGTTATCATACACAACGCATTAGTGGCTGCGGGAATTGTCCTCCGAGAGCTACAGTCGGAAGGCGAACTGACGGACGTCTCTGCCGCTGGTCCAGGAAACCACAGCCAGAAGCCTGGAGCTTTCCTCTGCGCCTGAGCTCTCTGGGGCACGCTCCCCGCTCTAGCTAGAGGGGCCCAGATGCAGGACCGTCCCAGCCGGGTGCTGTAGCCTCTTACTCTTGGGCCTCCTTGCGGGTCAGCTTGTAGATCTCGGTGGGTCCGTCCACATGAGTGATGGTGGTGGTGAGCTGTAGTTCCTCCCCACTGTGGACACCCAGATCACCTGAAACAGGTTTTTGGTGTGAGATGTGTGCGAGGAAGAAGCAGCTGGCATTCGCCGCCGTAACGGCTGCCCCAGCACCAGCCCTCTTCCACATCCCGAGCTTCCAGAGACCACCAGGGCACAAACACCTGGGCCAACGTGCACCCCCTTCACTCAGGCTCTGCGGTACTTTCGGGGCATTCCTGTCTCTCAGGGAGGAGATATTAATGATAGATGAGTCAGCATACTGCTTCTATCATGTGTAGTCATTATTAACATTTAATGAGAGCTTACTTTGTACCAGACGCCATTCTCCAGGCTTTATATGTAATCATAGTTAATCCTCCCAAGAGCCACCCCAGGTGGGCGCTGGGATCCCAGCAGCTTTAGAGATGAGGAAACAGGGAGGGAAGTAAAGACACTGCCCCAGGTGGAGAGGCAGACACACAACAGAGCCGGGAACTTGGCCAGGGAAGGAAAGTCTGACTCCAAGGCCTGCGCTGAGGGCCAAACCAGCACAACACACCTCCTCAGGGATGGGGAGTGAGGCACAGACACACTTGCTGTGAGTAATTTACAAAGCAGCTACGCCACGCGAGGGCAAACAAGACCTGCCTATATTTACTAACAGACTGGGTTTAGAAACGTTTAGGGGTTTTCTCCTCCTGGAAAAAAAGTCCTAGAAATGTGCTTAAAATCTTCTGCTGCCCCTGGAATTCTGTACTCGACACCTGTGGTCTTGGACTCCTCATCAGTGACAGACCTATTCCTCTGCTAAAATGGAATAATGTAGTCTTTTCTCCACTAGCAAGAAAAAATATGTTTCTGTAAATTAAAGCATCCTACCTGCCATGAGGCAAACTAAATGAACATGTAACTGGCAAAGAGAAAATGGGAAACATCAGGACCTAACTGTTCTCAGACCGTGTCTGGGTGGGATGCGCACGGACTTGCAGATTTACAGAAAGACGTGCTGGAGAATGAAAGGTCAGGGTTAGGTCTGTGATTTGTATATGTTCTATGTCTGTTTTTAGTATATGTTATATTTTATTTTATTACGATATATGCTTTTTATATATTTATATCTTTATGTTTGGGCCTTATGTATGTGTACACATATTTTCTGGGACTAAAGTTTGTCTAGTTCAAAGCACAGAATTAAATAAATAAGTGCACTTTCAACTGGGGCTGAAACTTAGAAGAAAGCTTCAGACCTATGCTTACAACTAATGTCTTGTCACTAATCTAAGAACTGCTGGGCCTCAACACATCTGCAGGCCTCAGAACCCAGGAGTCACCCCACACCCTGGTCCCACAGGCTGCGAGGCTGGTGCTCCTCACATATGCCATGTGGTATTAGTTTTTCACTTAGACCCGTTTCTCAGCAGCTGTGCGGCAGCATCAGTCTTAGTAAATGCTGGTCTGCGGCTTTCTACCTGAGAGACTCCCTTCTTTCAGCAGCTGGGTCATGAGCTGATGCAGAGGACTGCTCATGGTGTTTAGGGCTATTTGCCCAAGGGTCTGACCCACAGAACTGGGGGCAGAGCAAGTAATAAAGGGGCTCTCAGGCCAACCTCCAGCACATCCAGCTTTATCCTCCCTTGGGCCAGCACACAGACCAATGGGGGGCAGAGCCTACAGAAGCCTTCCGCAGAGCCCCCAGAGGCCACACTGAACCATTATTTGTACAACAAGCAAGTTTTCCCAGGTCACCAGCTTGCATTCTCACTGTTGCAACTTCTAGCCCACTCCTCAGTCTAGCACAATGCCTAGGCCTCAAATTTCTGGGTCAAAGCTAGTTCTGGATTTGCATATCTGGGTGAGCCATCAAAACTTCAAAGCCACAGTCAGGAAGTGGATGTCTGCGTGAGTCATTAAAATTCCAAAGACAGTCCTGACCACCCCAATAAAGCCATTAGCACCTCTAAGAGTTTACCTAAAGAATCTCTTTCACTGAGGACTACTTAAAAATAGACACTAGAATGTAATTCTACTCAGGTTTTGAACCCAAGATGCTAATTCTTTAAGCTTAAAATGCGATTCTCATTGGCACGTCCTAAAAAATGTGTATGATCCTCCACACCACTTGAGCCAAATTACTTTAATAAGCACACAGAGAGGTCTTTCTCGTGTGCTGACACTGTTCTAAACACTCTACAAATACTAACATATTTAATCCTCATACTAGCCCTTTGACAGAATCGCTACTGTCATCATTTCCATTCTATTGATGAGAAAACAGATGAGGCACAGAGAGGTTAAGTAACTTGCCCAAGGGCCAGGCTGGGAACCTGTGATGTGGGATTCAAATCAGACCAAAAGGCTCAGGAACCCAGGCTGTCAAAACCTTTAGGCTACACTAACTCTTTGTAAACAACCCAGTTCCCACCAGCCAGCAAGACTGCCAGCAGACGATGAATCCACATACAATGTGTCACGGTCACAAACATATACATGCATAATCTGGATGAGATGTGCAGCATGTTAACTCTGCTTCCGTATTTGATGAAAGAGAATTTAAAGCACACAATATCAGTGTCTGGGTAGCAAAGAGAGCTTTTACTTATGAGTACTTACCCTATGCACTAGGAGCAGGTCAGCATGCTTTGTATTTCTTTATAAGATAGGAAGACACTGAGGCTCAAATAGGCAATTAATTTCTCTGATGTGAAGGACCCAGACCAATGGGACCCCAGCTGGACAAATCTATGATTCATTCAGGTGTGGTTTTATTGTACCTTGAAGGCCAGCTCCCCTCACCCGCCTCCCCCTTAGGGAGTTAATGTGGGAATATGGCAGTAACATGGTAGGAGTGGGAATCCTTCCATTTCTTTCCAAATTCCACCAGCCCCTACTTCTGCCAAGGTCTTGCTCCATCTGTTATTCTCCGTCACTCTTGGCTCCTGCTACTCAGTACACAAACATGCTCAAAGTCTTTTCTAAGGCAAAAAAAAAAAAAAAAGAAAAAGAAAGAAAGAAACAAACAAAACAAAACCAAAAACCAAAAATCCACAAAACCCTTTCCAAAAATGCATTATGTTTCTTGTTTAGGGAAGAGGAGAAGAATAAATGGGGAAAAAATTAAGAAAGGTAAAGACAAGAATTCTTCAGTTTGCAGTAAATCTCTTTCCCTGCTTATGGTGTCAGCTGCTCTCAGCTAATTAACAAGGAGATGAAGGCTTGTTTCTGTCTAACTGTTGTGAAATGGGACTAGTCTCTGGCATTGGATTTACTCACCAAGGACTATCAGTGGATCCATATTTATGATATGGCATCCACAGGTATGTAGCTGCTTGCTGCTTGATTCTAACTGGCTGGAACACATCCCAGAGACATGGAAAGCTTTATAAACTACGCTATAATGAGACAGCAATTACCACAGCTCCCTAAGACTGGCCACATTTTAATGACGATCCCTTGTGTATCTGTGGCTACTGTAGTAAAGGAAAGAAAATGTGCTAAGGTTAACTCCAAGATTGTTTCACAGAATATGGGAGACCAGCAGTCTTAGAACATTATGGGGCTACCTAATTCTGTCCTCACAACCACCAAGGCGAATGAACACCATGTTAACCAGACCTGGAAGCCAGAAAGCTCCCGCACCACGAGTTCATATTTCTTTAGGTCAGACTCAGTGCACACTGGAGCCAGGATTCCCAACCATCTATGTCTACCTCCAAAGCTTATGTTCTTTTTTTTTTTTTTAAATATTTTATTTATTTATTTGACAGAGGGAGAGAGATCACAAGTAGGCAGAACAGCAGGCAGAGGGAGAGGGGTAAGCAGGCTCCCTGCTGAGCCGAGAGCCCGATGTAGGGCTCGATCCCAGGACCCTGAGATCATGACCTGGGCCAAAGGCAGAGGCCTAACTCACTGAGCCACCCAGGCGCCCCACTTACGTTCTTTTTATAACACCCTTGACTTCATTCTTTCCTGTGGAATTTTCTCTAGTCCCATACTGACCTCCCTCCTATTCACCTTCAAAACTAAGTTCAAATGGTAACTTTGTAATAGAGTCCAGCCTGGTTCATGGCAGAATTAAAAAATACAAGGAGAGTATTTGTAAAGGAAACTATTTCCATGGAAAGGACTACGGTTGACTCTAAGGTTATGTCCCTCCTATACTTTGGGTGTTAAAAATAAATTGGACAGTAGGGGGCGCCTGGGTGGCTCAGTCGGTTAAGCATCTGCCTTGGGCTCAGGTCGCGATCCCAGGGTGGCAGGATGGAGTTCCCTCATTGGGTTCCTTGCTCAGTGGGAAGCCTGCTTCTTCCTCTCCCTCTACCCCTCCCACCCTGCTTCTGCTCTCTCACACACACACAAAAATATATATACATTTTTTTAAGTGGAGAGCAGGTTCTTAAAAATCTTCAAAAAAATTTTTTTCAAAGAATATAAATAAACACTGCAGTTTGTGATAGGTACTAAATGCTCATTACAGCATCCACAAAGACTCTCCTGGTACACACCAATCCGGGTCCTCCCTGCTCCACTGTGTGTGGGTGGTTTAGCCCAGCACAGCAGCTCTTGTGTTCCTCATGGAGCCCTCAGCTGGAAAATAGGTGTGCCTCAGGATGGCTTGGTTTTTGTGACCCCTTCAAGGGGTTGGGACACAGTGGCCTGGATCCAGCCATCTCTTAGTCACTTTTAGGCATTTAGGTGGTTTATACCAGGCATGGGGTGAGCCATTCCCCATCTACCTCCAAAGTATCTACCTCTAGATACCAAGAACCAGGCAACTGCAAGAGGGTGGACACAATAAAACCTAGGCATTTTGAGTGAAATCTTAATGTTATGGGTTGAATTATATCCTTCCAAAATTCATTTGTTGAACTCCTAATTCCTAGTACCTCAGAATGTGACTATATGTGGAGACAGGGCCTTTAAAGAGGTATGGAATTAACATGAGGTCATAGGGAAGGTCCCTAATCCAATATGACCTATGTCTTTATGTGAAAAGGAGATTAGGGTACAGAGACACACAGACAAAAGACCATGTGAGGACACAGAGAGAAGATGACCATCTACAAGCCAAGAAAAGAAGCATCAGAAGAAACCAGTCCTGCCGAAACTTTGATCTTGGACTTCCAGTCTTTAGAACTGTGAAAAAATACATAGATTTCTCATTCTGTGGTATCTGCAATATCAGGCTTCCCAAACTGATAAATTTAGGAAGCAGAAAGTTCCTCCCAAGAAGGTGACTGAGGGTAGGGTAACAGTCATTCGATGAGCTGGAAAAAATTATTTACTTTGCCTGGGAAAGGAAAGATCAGGTCACTGGAAGGACAGCAGCCCTGGGAGAGGCGCGAGACGGGAAGTGCCCAGCTCCATTCAGCAGAGTGGAGGTGCTCGGCTGGTGATGGCTTATTACAGGCTTCCCATCTTCATTAGGAAAAGGATATCGAGACCCACTTCAGAGTCTGAGTCCAGCCCTGGTGGTAAGACCACTTCCATCACTGCTCACAGACATCAAGAAGCCAGGCCAGCCATGGGTGGGTCATCTAACATGCAACCAGGGGAAAGGCCTCAATAAAAGGCAGCCACTGTCAAAGCCTCATGACTCAAACCAAACATTTATTGAGGCAACAAAAGCCAAAGCCACCTTTCCTGTGAAACAAGCAGCAGGAGACCTTAGAAGCCTCTGGCAGGAAAACTGACACAGCGTGGTAGCGAGCTACCAAGACATAGGACCTGGGGTTGCTGCTGTGGCTTCCAGCAGAATGAGTGTGTCAGACAGAAGACATTTAGTGCGAATAGAAATAGAAAGCAACCAGTTGGCAATTAGAGCGTCTCCTGTACCCTTCGTCACAGTCATCCAGTCAGGAATTCCGTTTCTCAGTTTTTTTCTAAAACCTTCTGACAAGAATTCTATAGACGAAAGAATACAGAAATGAAAGCTATTATTAAGAATTGTCTGACTTCATAAGCAGCTCCAACTTTTTTTCCACATGAATTGGTGGCTGAGGGGGTTTGGACAGTTTGTTGAGTGTGGACAGTATCGATGCTGAGCCCCTGGGAGATGCCATCTTCGCTCCGACCTAAGGTTAACATCAGCCTGCTGCAATTCATGTCTGCCTGGGAAGACAACTAGAATGATTCACAAATTGCTTATGGGAACAGGTAAAAGGAACAACTTTAATGAGAAGGTAGCAGGAGCTGGCAGAAAATGTGAAGGTCCTTAAAAGAATGAGGTCTAAAATATCTTTGCTAAATTAAAACAAGTCAGGGCACCTGGGTGGCTCAATTGGTTGAGAGACTGCCTCCAACTTGGGTCATGATCCTGGAGTCCTGGGATTGAGACCCACGTCGGGGTCCCCTGCTCAGCGCGGGGGGAGGGGGTGTCTGCTTCTCCCTCTGACCTCTCCCCTCTCATACTCATTCTCTCTCAAATAAATAAATAAAATCTTTTTTAAAAAGTTGTATGTCTGTTTGTATATGTGTGTATACAAACACACAACAATATGTACACACACATACACACATAAAATGATTATACTTAAAGATATATATATATGTACGTATATGAAATAACTGATGTGAGAACGTTTCTGTCACCAACTATGATGAATCAATCAACTAGAAGATGGAACCCAGAGCGCCATACCTTTGCAGCACCCATCAGCTGCTAAAAACATGAAAGTGTTCCGGCCTAGAGCTATTCTGCCATGTCCCGAGTTTCAAGAGGCAGCCAAGGAAGCCTTGCCTCTCAGACCAGGCTACTAGCTCCATGAGAGCAGGGACTGTGTCTTGGTCCCTCCTTCGGGCGTCAGGTCACTCCATCTGATCAAACCTGACACAGTGCTAAGTACTGCGCTACTCAGGGGTTCATTTCTAAGGGTCATTTTCCGATCCACAGAGTAAAAGAGAAACATATGTATAAGAAAAAAAAAAAATGCTCTTTAGAAAGCCAGCCTTTCTAGAACCTGCCATCTGCTTTGTTTCTCTCCGTCCATTCCTTGACCAAAAGGGAGAGGCTAAAGTCTATGGTCTCTGCTTTCATTTCCTTCCTACCCACTCCCTCCTGGCAGTTCTTGGCATCTCCTCTCCACGTCCAAACAAAACAATCCCTCTCAATGTTCCTTTTCTTTCTTTATCCCCTTTGGCTGCCTCAGAAACCACCTGCCAAGTTCCTGGAAAGGAGCTTTTTCCAGAGGTCCATCTCACCAAGGCAAGAAGCACCACACACCTGGGATTCATTCTCCATAGCCAGAGATCTGAATTCTTGGCTCTGGACCTTAAAAGCAAAGGAGCCGGGGAGCCCAAGCCAACTTAAAAATAAAAACTTTCCACAAGAAAGGGAAAGGAGCATGGGAAGGCTGGGGGAGGAGAAGGGATGTCATCCAGAGATTCAGAGAATTTAAAAATACAGTGTAACTCCCGAGGAGTTCATTTTCTAGGTTTCCATAATACTTTGAACTAGCTCTTTCCAAGGAGCTTCAAAATCTTGTAACTCCTGGGAGACACTGTGTGGTCTGGCGGTAGACGAAGAGATGAGAAGTGAAGGAGGGCAGAGAAGGAACATGATCCGAGAACCCGATGCGGAAAAGCCCCTTCCAAAGGCACGAGGTCACAGCACGACGCAGGAATGGAAGGATACAACAAGCGGCCGGGGGCTCGCGGGCAGCTGTGAAGTCACAGCCGATCATGTCACCATCACAGAACTGCTAAGGTATGTGGCTCGGTCCCAAAAGAGCATGCCCACTTAACTGCTTGAAAATTTGTTTTTCAACAAGGGCCCTATTGGCATTTTAGGCTGGACAATTCTCTACTCCAGGGGACTATTTTGCTCATGGCAGGACACTTAGCATCCTTAGACTCTGTCCCCTAGATGCTAGTGGCACCCTGACAATCCCAAAACAAATAAACACAAATACGTTTGGCAAGGGATTTGGGGGATAGGACCTCCTGGTGAGAACTAGCTTTTGCGCCTTCTGTGAAGTTACAGGTCAAGCTGCCTCTCCCTGCCCGCCTCTCCCCGCCCCCATCCCAAATCTGTGGGGAGGGCTATTCTCAATTGCAAAGTTTCTTTAAGCCTCAGAGGGTGGCTGTTGTGCAGAGTAAGAAGTCCCAATGGGAGCTGCCTAATACCTGGCTTGCAAATCAAGCATTTGGCCCAACAGGGTGACAGGCAGTCAGCCTACCTCTAAGGGGCTGGCCACAGCTCTGGCTTCCACGTGCCTAAAAGTGCTAGGATGGGCAAATTCTTACCAGTGTTGGGAAACCCCTTACCTGTGACAGAATCACCCCCCTGAGCTGCCACTTTCATAAGAGATGCTCCTCTTTGCCAACAGGAAGAAAGAAAGAGAACCTTCACAGTTCCAAGACTTTAAGAGATCACACAACTGGGAGAAGTGTTGCACAGAGGTTAAGTAGTATGCCAGAATCACCGAACCAAAACCACCAGAATAGTTTACATAAAGTGCTCTAGTATGTGGTCAGTATTCAGTAACTATTACCCATTAGTAGTATCATTCCAACTTCCCAGGAAGTGACTGCTTTATGGGGAATTTCCCTGGAAGGCAGGAACTTCATCTACTGGATTCCTGCTCAATACTCTCAAGTCGAGGACATGCCCATGTGGTTTCTGTCAAAGTCCAACAGGATGACCATGAAATGAAATTAAGATTCTTGTTCACAAGCCCAGCACCCCTTCCTGCTGGCATTCTGGAGGTCCACTACTTGAGAGGTTATGTGCCACCATTCCCCACGCGGAGTGCGACCAACCAAGGAGCAGGAAGGAAGACAGGCCTGAAGGACACTCTTACAGAGAAGTGGCAAGTATGGTATTGAGGCAGATGGTGGCTGAGAATCATCCCCAACTTTCAACAGAGCTGCCCTTCACTTCCTACACCATCACCGTCATCACCCCCTCCTTTTAACTCAGCTCTCAAGATCAATGGCCCACCTCTGAAATATAAAAACAAATCTAGAACACTTATTTCTAAAGCATTAACTCAAACAACATTTTCAAAGCACCCTTAAGAACCTGTCCTTGCTCTTAAGGAGTCAGGATTCCAACAGGAGAGAGAAGACTCAGGCAAATTTATCTACTGCATTTATACAGCAAGTGTCATATGAAAAGGATAATCGTGTTTCCCCAGGCCTGTTCCTTAGAACACCATTTCCAAAAAAAAAAAAAAAAAAAAGCACTGCCTGGAAAAAGGGGTCCAGGGCCAAATAATTCAATAATTTTGGGGAATGCTATTACTCCCACCCATTTAAAAAGACCTATAAGTAAAAATTAAGGCACTAAAGGCATTAAGATGTCCTGCAGTAAAAACCTCATTAATGCCAATTAAAAACCCAATGGTTCTAAAATTTGACTACTAAAACCCAGCAATATCCCATGGCAACAACATTCTATTGGATATAGTTTTCTGGGCTCCAACTGGAGTGTTCTGGAATAGGTTTCAAGAAAGAAGCAGCATTTTGAATGAGCCCAGAAGGTGGGGAGGGTTTTATTAGACCCACATGGACCCAGGATATGAATCCATTCATTCAATACACACTTGTGTTGAGTACTTCCTATGAGCAAGGCCCAGCCATGGTCCCACAGCAGACATGCAGACCTAAAGCCCTGGACTTTGCTCCAAGGGAGTGAAGGGCACTGGCTCGGATTTGAGAAGGAGCATCTAATACTTGGGGAAGAGCGAGAACACGGCAAGGGTAAAGCAGGTGTGAGAAAGAGAAGGCAGAGTAAGGGTGGGGCCCAACAGTGTAGGACTGAGCTGTCAGAGAAAAAGGAGCTATCAGACATGTTGTTTACCAGGCCACCTATTCCAAATTAAGAGCATGGCCTGGAGCAGTGACAGTCATTTCCCTCTGCCACTGCTGTTAAAGACACCCCGGTCAAGCACTTCCCCTCTCTGGGCCTCCGTTTCATCATCTACAAAACAGCCAGACTGGCTAGGTTCCCTAAGGTTCCTCGTAGCGTCAGTAGCATTTAGGGAGAAGAAGGCCATGGGGACGGGTGAATAGCTATTGGTGTGGACGCGTGTCAACAGCCTTGCACAAGATTGGGCAGGAGAAAAATGAAGCCAGCTCAGTCTTCAACTCTCAGAACCCAGTCCCATTCCACCTGATAGCTTAAGATCATGCTTCTCAAATCAGAAGAATAAATACGGCATAATCTCTGAGAGTCAATTTTGCTCAGAAAATTGAGGAAAGCAATTTTAAGTTTTATACTAAAAGGGGCACCTCTTTCAGACTAGACTGCAATATTCTCCATGTTTGAAGATTTAAAAAAAGGCACAAGGACTTAAAGAAATATCTGCCCTGTGCTGGCTTTTTTTCTTATGGCTCCCCAGTACCCCAGGGGTACTCACTGACATTTGGAGGGCAAGTTTGACCAGGGAACCCAGAGCCTTTCCTAAGTGGATCTTGTAGAAACTGAAGCTGAATTATCCTGAATAAAGCTCTGCTAAAGAGACAAACTCACCATTGGACTGGTCTTCCCCATAGTTCTTATGGGAGGGCGCATATAAGAACATCAAAGCAAAGACATACAGGTTCCACATCCCATAAATGCCTGTGAAAAAGGCACTGTTCACTTGGACTGTGACACCGCCCCACTTCCAATGGCCTTCCGTCACCTACGGAAAAAAAACAGTAACATTTAATTGGAACCAAGAAGAAACATAACACGGAGACAGGAATCAACCCACACAAAAACTGAATGTCTTCTATATATGGGAAAAGTAAAGGGCCTTGTAGGACTCCTGTTTTTCTTTTTTAGGTGATTTATTTATTTATTTTTGAAAGAAAGAGAGAGAGAGAGAGAATGAGGGAGCCCGAGTGGGAGAAGGGGCAGAGGGAGAAGGAGCAGTAGACTCCCTACTGAGCAGGGAGCCCAATGGATTCGGGGCTTGATCCCAGAACCCTGGGATCATGACCTGAGCCAAAGGCAGACATTTAACTGACTGAACTACTCAGGCACCCAGGCCTCTTTTTTAAAGCTAAATCATACTAGTATGAATTTACGTTCACTGAGGGTTTACTGCGTGTCAGATACAAAGTCAGTGGTTCTCCTGTTGGCTGGGTATCAGAATCACCCGGGGAGTAGCTCTTTCTTAAATAACAGTACACGGTTATCCCTAATATATGGAAATTGTGTTTGAGTCTCACACTTATCCACAACTCTGACTCCTCCTCTGTGGTCTGTCTTCCCAGCTCGATGTAAACTCCCTGCAGACAGAGACCACTTCTGACCTGTTTACTGCCAATCCTTGGTGCCTGATGCCCCACAGGGGCTCAGTGAAGACAGGCTCATTAAATAAGTGAGTAGCCTTCCTTAGTGGGGCAGTGCAGGGAAGCAGAAAAGACACGGGCCTGGAGTCAGAGATCAGGATTCAAATGCAGACTTTACCACTTACTCTGATTAATGTAAGAGAAGATTAAGACTCTGAACTGCAGTTTCTTTAAGTACAAAGTAGAGGAGTGCCTGGGTGGCGCAGTTGATTAAGCATCTGCCTTCAGCTCAGGTCATGACACTGGAGTCCTGGAATCGAGTCCCACATCAGGCTCCCAGCTACCCAGAGAGTCTGCTTCTCCCTCTCTCCTCTGCCTCTCTCCCCTACTTGTGGTCTCTCTCTTGCTTACTTGCTCTCTCCCAATTAAATAACTAAAATCTTAAAAACAAAAAACAAAACAAAACCCTACAAAACAAACTTGCAGGGTTACTGAGGAGAATTAAGTAAAAATGTTTCTAGAAATTTCCTAAGACAGCGGCGCCTGGGTGGCTCAGTGGGTTAAGCCTTCGGCCCAGGTCATAATCTCAGACCATGGGATGGAGCCCTGCATCAGGCTCTCTGCTCAGCGGGGAGCCTGCTTTCTGCCTCTCTGTCTACTTGTGATATCTCTCTCTCTCTGTCAAAAAAAAAAAAAAAAAAAATCTAAAAAAAAAATTTCCTAAGACAATGAACAATAAATCTGTGTCTATAATGTCACTCTATGTAAGTCACTCATGAAGGTAATTATGAATCTTTCACACCCTTTACAATTCTCCAGGAATGTTTTGAGGCTGCCTTTCTCTATGTTAATGACTTCGTAATTGTTTCGAGGGCTGTCTGATGACATATGGATTACACTAAGAACTGTAAACTACTGAGCCTAGTGACTAAAAACTTGTGCCAGTTCTAAGATCAATGAAATGATTCTAACCACTTCTGCTTGCTACAGGAAATCATAAATGGAGTAGAAGAATACTGGACAAATGTCCCTGTGAGAACTTAATGAGGCTGGGTTATATAAGCCATTTCTAGGAGTCCCCTCTCCTAGGAGCTACAGTGTGAGACGGTAAGCTATATCTAAATGTTAATGACTTTGACAAGCAGGTGGATTTCACCTCCTATTCATGAGGCAATGGGTGTATATTCACCTGACACCTTCTTTATACCTCATGACCCACTGGGGCCCCAGGCATAATAGAGTTGTAAGTGTAGGTGTTTCCCTTTGAAAGACTTGGAGTGTCCATTAATTAGGTTAACTAACTGTAGACTTACCAATTTTAGTTTGGCCTTGGTGATACATAATTTTTCACTTCTGTGATGCATAAACCACTAATCACAAATGCTTACTTATTTTTGGAAATAATTCACTTGATACAATGTGCTCAGGAATATTTTTGGCAAGGAAGAATTTCATAACCACTTCTGATTTTAGAACAATATATAAGCATTCAAACTACTTAGAACGAACTTCCTAGAAATGTCTCCAAATGTCACTCTTCTTAAGAGAATATTGTAATTTTATAAAAATTACAGTACTTAGTGCATACTTAAGATGATTTTAATGCATATAATGGAAGAGAAGAGGGATTCTTAAGATAATTCCTGGAAACATATGTGCCTGCTGTCATAACAAAGGGAACAGTTCTGTTTGAGAGGACAGAGGGGAGGCTGGACTGGGTGAACTACAGGTAATGATGGAGTAAGACAGCTCTAATTTTCTTCTACTCTGTTAAGACAGCAGGCCCCTCAATAGGTCTCTCTGCTGCAAGAGACCCTACTTCCTATGACATTAGCTGGGAATCCTCAGTACCTTTTTGCTGAAAGTGATTCTTGTTGGGACTGGCATGACAGATCTAAGGAAACACCCACTGTATGCCTGGTTCACAATGGTATTTGACAGATGGATGTTTGTTGAATGAATATGGATAAAAGTACAGGCATGTGTAGGAATGCCAGTACATGGAAGTAGAAAGGGAGGACAGAAACAGTCGTTTGAAGGAAGTATCTGATGGCAAAGTAAAGAGAAACTATTGCATTCCACAGTAAAGAATGATGACTGTACATAAAAGTAAGTCAATGGGTAATAAGTATTATTTCACTTAAATATTACTAACACAGGGGCACCTGGGTGGCTCAGTGGGTTAAGCCTCTGCCTTCGGCTCAGGTAATGATCCCAGGGTCCTGGGATCAAGCCCCGCATCGGGCTCTCTGCTCAGCAGGGAGCCTGCTTCCTCCTCTCTCTGCCTACCTCTCTGCCGACTTGTGATCTCTGTCAAATAAATAAATAAAATCTTTAAAAAAAAATATTACTAACACAGATAATTAGCAAAACTAAGACTTTTTAAAATAATAAGGATAATGACAGTTAACATTTATTCAATGCTACTATGTCAGACACTACTGTAAGAATTTTACATGGAAGATATTATTTAGTCTTAATAGCTTCATTAGTTGGCAGGTAGCATTTCCACTCAACATAGGGGAAAACTCTGCCACAGTGAGGTACATTATCTTGCCCAAGATTGCTCAGTCAGAAAGTCGTGACTCTGACTCCAAAAGAAGATATTCTTAACCATTATGTAATAAAAGAGTAGGAATATTATCCTTTTTTTTTTTTTTAAAGATTTTTTTTACTTATTTGACAGAGAGAGACACAGCGAGAGAGGGACCACAAGCACGGGGAGTGGGAGAGGGAGAAGCAGGCTTCCTGCAGAACAGAGTGCCTGACACGGTGCTCAATCCCAGGACCCTGGAATTAGGACCTAAGCCAAAGGCAGATGCTTACTGACTGAGCCACCCAGGCGCCCCAAGAGTAGCAATATTAACCTAAAGAGTGGTGAGTCCGTTAAGTTAGCATATGGAGCAACTATTGTGGAAGACCAGATTTCCTTTGAAAATTCACTTAATTAACCATAATGCAAATTATTATACAGTGTATATATACACCGGTTTGCAATTTCAAATCCATAGAGTAATACAGACCTAGTAATATAGGATATTCAAAACTGGATCTATATGCAAAATACAACTTTACAGTAGAACCGATGAAATAAGATGCTCATACCATGAGGGGGCACAGGTGCTAAGATGGCCTGAGAAACTAGCAGATTCATGCCCCCATCTCAGGTTTGCTGGGAGACACCTGCACCTTGTTTAGCGTAAGGCTGCAGAATTACCATTACTATTTAATTTGTAATCCCTAAATGTATTACTTCCTGCTGAGGGCAAAGAGTTGAGTCTGCATAAATGAGCTGTATACAGAGTCACTCGACTGTGGGTGTGTGCCCGTCTCCTCTCTCAGTTATTCCTGCCTGGGACCTCCTACGTTCTGAGCATGTTCCCACCGACAGGAACCACAGTAAGCAGCCTCAACAGAGCAGGCCTTGTGAACCCGAAATCTTATTAATGCCAAAGAACAGAGGTGACAGTCACCCCATTTTAACTTCCAGAGAAAAAAATCAGATAGCTCCAACCAAAAAAGAAAAAAAAAGAAAATCATCTTCCCTCTGCATAAGTCTTATTTCTAACAGTCCCTGTTTTTCCTGATTTAACATTTGAACAATTTACTTTTGTGTGAAACCACCCAATTATACCCCTGGAGCCAAGTGAAGGTCAAATCCCTTTACACCCAGTAGTCTTGACAACCAACATTCCACTTAACAACAAGATTTCCAAATCCCAGACACAGGCTCTCTTACTGGAAACATTTCCTCTGTGAGTAACAGAATGAAGTGATCACACACACAAAAAAGAGCTGGGGACAGGCTCTCTGGGAGTTTGCTGCATGGGGCCTGACCTGAATGTCAGGCACCTGGGGGTCCCCTTAGTGGAGGTTGGTGACCTTCTCCCCTGCATTGCACTTCTGTTCCCTACTGCCCGCCACCTCTAAACGGAACGCCTCTTTCTTTTCCAGAGGGAAGGGGCTAAAATACCAGACTGTGATGTACCATCTCTCGGTTGCTAGGACTGAGGCCATTAAAATGGCAGGCATTAAAAGACTGCCCCACAGGACCCAGCTACAAAGCCTCAAGGTCACTGCATTCCACAGCTTCCTGTGGGCCCTTCATTCCTGGCCTCAGAGCTTCAATATCCTGGCGAGATCCCCTCGCATTATATTTCATGGGGTTTAAATGCAAGCTCTCTCAGCAAGCCCGAGAGCATAATGGGAGTTTTAATACATTCCTTTTACCTAAGGCTGGGATCTATTTCAAAAAGTTACCCAATAGGTTTTCTTTCAGGTGAGCTCATTGCTGAGACATTCCAAAATGACATTAAAAAATAAATCCTCTGATGACTATATTAGTACAGTACCTGGGACATGGAGAGTTATGCTTGAAAATGTCTTAGATATCTATAAATAAACCTTAAAAAAATAACGCAGCAGGAGGAATGTGAGGAGCTAATGGAATCCAAAAAAGCTCGCTGCTACCCCCTTGGAGTTGAAGTCCACCCCGGGCAGACTGTTGCTCCGGCAGATATAAAAAACCAGCCACAGGCTGGAGCCATGTTAGAAAATACTGGGGCAACGGAATATTAACCTTTTTCTCCAAAGAAAAGCCACAAACTCTGTTCCTTGGAAGAACTGGCCTCCCTTGCTTGAAAATGGTGCACTGTGTAACACAGACAAGGCTAAATTCGAGCAACATGTGTGGACTGCCTTCAAGATCAGCCCGCTGTCCCTTCCTGACTTCAGGTGGAGGGGACTCTTGGCAGAGCCAGGTAAGTGAGCAGCATGGGGCAGCGGGAGTGTGGCGGCAGCTTTCTGAGGTGGCAGAGACATGTGTTAAGACCCAAAGTGCCCCTTGTTTCTGCCTTCCTAAGAACATGCCTCGGGATTGCCTTTCATTCCTCAGCCCAGCTGACTAGAAGCTTCTGTTTCTCCAAGGAGTGCGTCCTGCTCTCTCAGATTCACTGAGTGTCCCCGTGTGTTACCGAGGCCCTGGAGGACTGGACACTTGGGTCACGTGAAGGAATCAGCCAAAGGATAAGTCAGCCCTCAGACACCCTTGTTGGAGCCCCAGCTGGGTGAATAAAAAACTCATTCAGAATCTGAAATATGCTACTGCACTTGGAGTGGCGACTGAAGTTCCCTCGGTTTCATAAACAGTCTGATACAAACACGGCACTGGTGTAGGTCATAGCAGATGTGGTAAGCAGAAATATCGAAGACAGATGTGTACTATTTGTTTTATTTGTTTTCCACACCCATTTCAGCCTTCAACAGCAACACTCACACTGCCCAGTGGGCAAAGCCCAACATGGCTCTAGGGGCTCCTAACATGGTCAGAAGCACCCTGGGGTGTCCCTGCAACAAGTTCAAGGGGTCCATGAACTGGAAGGAGAAAAACTGTATCTTCATTTTCACCATTCTCTAACTGAAAGTTACCATTTCTTGCAATTATGAATGTAGAAAACAAAGTCCTGTTAATATTAACACTAGCATTACCTGTAATTTTGTTACTAACTGAAATCATGACATTTTCATAACAATTACAATTACAGATATATATCTGTAACATCGGTAACATGGATAATTGCAAATATCTTTGAAATCCAAAGTATCATATTTTACTCATTTAAAAACATTCAAAGAAGAGGCCCATAGCCTCCAGCAGGTTGCCCTTGGGGTCTATGGTACAAAAAAGCACCAGAGCCCCTCCACTAGAAGGAAATGAGCCAGCACAATGAGACAAGTCGGTCCTAAGGCTCCACCTATGCAACTAACATTCTCAGTTTGGGCCAAAAACAGGGATGACAGAACAGTTGGGGAAAAAAAAAAAGGAAAAAGTCAAAAGGACTGGGTTCTGGTACCTAACTTACTGAATGGCCTTTGGCACAACATTCACCCTTTTTGTCATTCCCAAGAGCACAACTATTCCTGCCCACAATGTACCAGGCACTCTGCAAATCACTTTGCAGGCATTACTTCCCCGTGGTCCTTCCAGCCACCTTTTGTCGTGGTACTATTCCATGCATTCTACTGATAAGAAAATTCAACCTTAGCACTGTTAAGGAATCTATCCACCACCCCACCCAGCTGGAAAATAGCACCCATGGGAAATGTCCCTAAGGCCATTTGGTTTTACAGCTAGCAACTGAGCTAACAACCTCTACCACCATACTTACCCACAGGATTTTTGTGATACTCAAGTGAATGGCAGGTAGTTTGTCTGTCAGATTTAAACAAGGCTTTCCACTTTCCAAAGCCAGTTACCAACATTTTAAAATTATTACCACTACTGAGGTTTTCAAGTATAGCAAAATTTTGAGTTTTAGAAATACCCCGCAGAAAGATAAGATTCTATCAAGGGGACTTCTGAGTTGTAGTTTATGTTTAAGTGGCAAAATAATTATCACAAAGAATGGCTGATGGACTGTAAGAGCATCTACGTTAATGCCAGATAAAGATCAAGTCCAACTAATACTTGCTTGCTGGTGTTCTGCTATAGGGCTTAAAAACTGCAATCCCTTAAGTAAATGAAATAAGTGCCCTTCAATCTGGCTGCAGGCTCTTAATTTATGTAGCAACTTTCTTCCTCCTACAAGGTTGTACCGAAAGGGAAAATTCCATCCGCCTCTAGCCAGGTGGTTAAGTCCCAGAGTGGAGCAGCCTTAAAAAACATGGCTTGGGGGCGCCTGGGTGGCTCAGTGGGTTAAGCCGCTGCCTTCGGCTCAGGTCATGATCCCAGGGTCCTGGGATCGAGCCCCGCATCGGGCTCTCTGCACAGCAGGGAGCCTGCTTCCCTTCCTCTCTCTGCCTGCCTCTCTGCCTACTTGTGATCTCTGCCTGTCAAATAAATAAATAAAATCTTTAAAAAAAAAAAAAAAAAAAAAAAAAAAACATGGCTTGAGGACCTGCCTAGCATTACAGCCTCTCTGCTCCTTTCTTAGCAGCTCTCTAGAACTTTCTGTGCAGAGTGGAGGCACCCCTCCAGGAACATTCTCACCCTGACCCTTCAGGGGCCACCTACCTGACTCACGATGAAGAAAATGACAGTCATAGCAGCGCAGGCCAAGGTGATCAGCATGAGGAACTTGAACCTGAAAATCAGCCCCTATTGGGAAGGAGAGAAAGAGCAGTTTACCACTCTCCTGGCTAGCACTAATCTTTTTCCCAAGATATAAATCTGTAAAAAAAAAACAATTTAAAAAAATCTATAAAATAAAAGTCCTAAGAGGGACTAGTAAAGTAATTTCACATACTAACATTTCTCCTGCAGAGGTGAAGGTGGCTGAAAATCTTACTGGACCAAATATTTCTTATGTTCTTATCTCTCATGAAACAGTGATACCAGAGCCTGGGGAAATTATATTCACGGCATGTTGTGAGGCTGCTAATTTCCCTGCTAAGCTGGTTATGCTTCTCTGCAAGGGTTCAAAGTCACCAAATCCAAGTTTTCTGCGGTTGTAATAAAATTCTGCTCCAGTGAACAAAAAGAAATGTGCATATTAATCAACATGAAGTGGATTTGGTTGAATTTTCTCATGTGTCACTCCAGCTCTAGAGACAGGCAAAGCTTCAGAGAGTGCCCAAGGTTTCCTGAGAGCAGGATTTAAGAGAACCTGTGTTTCAGGGAGACACACCTCTTATTCCAGGGCTCTTAGCTGCAGATCCACTGCACATAAAAGCCCTGAGTTCTGCAGTTTCTGTTTCTTTTCACAAGAGGAAATAGGCCCATGTCTCCAAGGACTCAGGCATGAGTCCAAGGGATCCTTGAAAAAATAAGAATGTGTTGCCTACATTAGAGATCAGAGGATGTTGAGTGTTTTCCCTTGAACAAGGCACATAACCTTTCAACAGAGATTACTGAATTCTATCTGATCACATGCTGGATATTTTTAGGGAAATGTGGCCTCTTAGAGTCTAAAAATCAGATCACCTGGGCTGAAGCCCAGGCTTCAGCAAGGGAACCTTACCTAAAGCCTCACCCCGGCCAAAGCCCTGATTCCACCTTGTCAAATCTCCCATCTGGTATCACCCACATTCCATCCCAAAGCTGAAGAACCTGCTGGACAAGTTCACCCCTTCTGAGGACAGAAAGACAGAGAGACCACAGAAAACTCCAAGACAGACACAAGCCAGCTAGATGCTGTCAGGTTTAGACTCTTATTTTGCCCAGAGACCCTGCATGACAGGAGACTCCCTCCATGTGTATCTGCAATAAAGGCATCTCCTCTCCAGGTGCAGGTGTGTGGTGTATGTTTACACACCAAGCGGGAGCTCTCGAGTCATCAGTTCCCACACGAGCCTGAAAGTTTGCTCACCTCGTAGTGGAGCCGCCGGACTTTGCTCATGGCCGGCAGGCTGGACTGCTTCCCGCTGATGTTCTGAAACACCTGAAACACCATGAAGCACAGAAACAGGAAGTATAGGCAGAGGCAGATACCAGCCACAATGATGAAGGCCATCTGATGGTTTCCAGTAAAGGAAAGGGCAGGCTTGCTGATGACACAAACACCTCTCCTCAGTTCTGCTGGCAACGACACACACGGTCTCCAAACAGGGGGATAAGATAGTAAAACCTGGCATTCTAATGCCAGTGATAGCGATTTTTGGACACAAAAGTACAAAAGAGCGGAATGTTCCAAGCTGCTCTCTGAAGTGAGTGAGAAGAGGAATGGAGCCTTGCTTATTAGAAATGCAGACTCCAGGGCCCACCAGAGACCTACTGGATCAGAAACCGCCTCTTAACAAGATTCTCAAGAGACTGGTACCACGAGACATTCGAAAAGCACTAAAATAATGGGTGTTGGTTGCAAATGACTGGTCAGGTAGAACGCTGCATTAAAATCACCAGAAGTTATAATACAGCCCAGGTTCCATGGCGGATCTATGGAATCTGATTTTCCAAGAGCAAGGAAACCATGTATAATCATGTTTGAGAACCAGTGGGCTAGTGCTTGGATTTTTAGAAGGAGACCAAGACGCCCGGTCAGAGGGTGATGATGTGGGGGTTGGGAGCAGCAGCTCAAGGGAGGCTGGGCATGGGATGGAAGGCCTTCCGGTAAAACCAGGGATGAAGTTCTGCCTGCAATTTTCTGTCACCACAAGAAAAATCTTGTCAAATGGAACAGAGAGCAGAAGGACAGATGGCCAAGGTGGGAGATGAGGGTAGAAGCAGCATATACTTTGAAACTGATCCGGGCAACTCTGAGACCTATCTTGAAAGCTCAACTGGAGAATCACCAAGGTTTGGAGAATGCTGAGCTGGCCTGGGAGGCAGGTGACCTGAATCTAAGTCCCTTCTGCTACAACTCTACCTCAAGTTGCATATTTTAAGATATTTTAACAACTGTGAACTCAGCGTGTATATTTCATTAAATAATATATTTAATGCAGTTTCTCCTTCCTTCCTAAAGCCGACTGAAGTGAAGCACGCCAGAATGAAGGGAATATAGTTTTGGCTACAGGCCCTGACATTTTATTTGCCTCCCTGGACCTCCAACATATGTGTACAATGAAATGGCTGAAGCAGACTTAACACTGTAAGTACTCCCTGCGCTGTACAGCTCACATTTTCGGGAGGAAGGATGGGAGCAGGGGAAAGCTCAACTCTCTCATCTTCAAGGTAATGATACTACAAAATCAGTTGGCTCTCAAAGGTCTTGTGATACTAAGAAGCCCACGTAAACCTCATGGCCGGACAAAGCGTATTTACCAGCACATGACCCAATAGTATCCATCAAGAAAGAACTCCAGCCTCTCTCCCCACTACGGAGAGTCTTTCTCTCCCACAGGACTTAACATATTATTTAGGAAGATAAAATATTTAAATCCAGCATCCTAAAGGGGAGAAGTGAAGACTGTGGCTTCTGCTTCATGAAGATAACTCAGACCGAGTGTACGCCAACCAGCCAGAAACCTCGGCTGCTGCTCTGGAACAAATCACCTTAGTCTCATCTCTACATGGTCTCAGAAATGAACAGCCACAGCGTGGTATGCCAGCACACCAAAGTCACCATAAGAAGTCTCACACACGGAAGGACCTCAGAAACAGGCTCTCCCCAGCAGCCCAGAGATGAACCTCTGTGGTTCATGCCAGTCATGCTTGAGTCTGCAGTAAACAAGTGTCTAAGAGATCATCCGGACAGGCTGTGGTAAGACAAGCAACTGCGATCCTTAGCCCTGGGGATACGCTGCACCTTCCTCTTTCTGCTGGCTCTTACCGGGCTTAAAAGCAAGCATTAATTCTTCTTATTTGCCTTAATTGTGCCATTCTCATTGGTCTGAGGATCAAAGCTCTGGCTGGCACACATGGAGAACATCAGCAGGACTTAGACCATGATCTGGGGGGCACCAGGCAGCTATGGGAAGAAATGAAACCCTGAAGCCATCAAGGAAGGATACGGCCAGCTCGGTTCCAACATCTGTGGTCCAGATACTATAGAAGGGATTCGTGAGCTGTACCCCTCTGCAAAAAAAAGAGATGGAAAGACAATTAATACTGAAGCAAAAGGGGATCTTCCTTTTCACACATCCTCTACTTCTCAGCCAGAAGGCAGGGAGTGTGTGGAGATGAAGAAAAGTTCACAGACTTAAAGAGAAACAGTTTGAAGGACAGGACCAGCCCAAATATTTCAGCCCAATCCTTATCCGATGATGTGACCATGTCCAATGCTTCTGTCCCACAAGCTCCCGGCCACCGTTCCTTTTTTTGACCCCTCCTCCTGAAGAGCTCCGGTGGACATGGGGATGCACCTTTCAGCCCAGGATCCCACAGCCACTTGCTCACCTCTCACACATGTCAAATATGAAGAGGCAGAAAGAGCCAACAGCAATCGGTCCAACTTGCTTCCAGTATCCCGCTATGTGATTCCGCTCGTGCTGGTCCTGCAGGAAACCAAAATGAAGAATGAAACTGGGGAGACCAGAGCAATTCTGGAGGTAAGTCAGTCATTGCGACAGTCCTTGCTGACACCGACTGTATACCACACATCATGCTAGACTCAAGGCATATGAGAATGAGTAAGACCAAAATCTCCGTTCCAGAGGACCTCATTTTTTAACAGCCCATCCATAGGGGCTCTCACAGCCACTGGAACAGGATGTTATGGGAACACAAAAGAAAGGCCTTGTACCCTCAGCAGTGGAAGTTCTCTGCTCTGCAAAATAACTCATTCCAAATTAAATTATGTCTTATCACTTGTGTTTGTTCAGGCGGATGGATCTCCAGAGGACAAGGTAAAGACTTCAAGGCATTAAAATACGTCAAGAGATAGATCAATCTCTCTCATGATTGGGGAAAATAGACATATGTTCTCCCTATCTCCATTAAAAGCAAGAGTGGTTCCTCTTGGTAGATACACAAAGATGCTAAGAGACAGAAAATGAAGGAATGTAGAGTGCAAACATGGGGAAAGGCAGAAGACAAATCTTAGCACCCAGGCTAGAGACCAGGTGCGACAGTCCACACAAATCCCCTGTGGCTGGCTGTGCCACTGCTGGACCCAAGTCCCCTGTACTCCTAGCCCTGCTGCCAAGGGCATCACCACGGGAGGACCCCTCCCGCCTACCCCAGGTACCCCAGCCATCAGCAAACACCTCTCTCTCCTCTTACTGCTCTCCTAGAAGCACTGCAAGTTTTCAGAAGCAATGATGAAACCCTAGGAGAGTTTAAAAGCAGTCCACTACTATGAAGCTGACTGCCCAACAGGACCAAGCTCCAGCTGGCATATCACCTGAGCCACGATGTTAGGACCCCACCATTCTTATTGATCCATACTACCTTCGATCCCTCTGTCTGGGCAAACTGAGATCAAGGAGGTCAGTGTTTCAGGGTAACAGGGGTTACTAGGCCACCTGGACAAACTGCCCCCTGGAAAAAGCCAGACCCACATTCTCTGGGGGTTACCTTGGTCCTGGGGACAAGCAGCGCTGAAGCCAAAGCAGAAGAAACAGTAATAGTCACTGGCATTGCTGTGTTTACTTCCTGTGAAACACTCACATTATTTCGCTTAAATCTTACAAAAACCCTATAAACCGGGCCTTTAAAATCCATTTTACAGATAAGAAACTGAAGATTCTGGGTCAGAAAGTCACTTGCCAGAGTCCACTTGGCTAGGTAATCAGTGGTGGAGTCAGAATTTGAACCGGCATTCTGACTCCGGAGCTCAGTCCTGCAACCACTGGTTTACCTTGTCTCACCCCCGGTCTCTCCCCACTCAGGAGCTCTTACCATCATGTGCTCGCCACAGAAGATGATCCAGAAGGACAGCAGCATCGCATAGAAGATACCCTGTCGGATGTCACCGAACAGCAGCATCCAGGTCCAGTCAAACCCAATGGAAAACCATTCCACTGGGATATTGATAAAAGTCATGGAAATCCCAAGGGCAAAGATGACTCTGATCATGAGAAAACAGCAGGAAAACCACTTTATTCACCCAGGAGACAGATTTTCAAAAACCAAACCAAACCAAACCAAACCAAAACCAAAACCAAAACCAAAAACCCAACCTAGTTTGGGGGAATTGAGATGCTACCTACTGAGACTGAAGCTGTATGATTAGTTTCTTAGCTCTCATAATGAGTTCCTACACCTAGATGCAAAATGCCTTATCTTGTCGGCCCCACTGCATCATGAAGAAAGGCTATGTTAGCTTTTCTACAGAATTGAAGCTAACCTCCGTAGTACCCTGTACTTTATTTTGGTACATCAGATTAAGAGTTTCCTACAATGTTTTCTTCTCCTTTGCCTTCTTAAACAGAAGACTATTCTGAACATAATTATCCTCTTCTACCTATTCAGGTAATCATTAACCTGATCATTAAAAACATTCATAATTATTATTGTGATGATGATAGCCTCCACAGCAACTATGACTTGGATCAGCATGCTTGTTTCCATAAGAAATTACTCAAAACAACAAGAAATACAACTCCTTTTAGCTGCTTGTTTAGTTTTCATTTTGCTTTTTCCCTACTACCCTATTAATTGCCACTGCTCTATCAAATATCATTAATTGTTTCACTGACTTATTCATACTTTCAGTCATACCTATGAAATACAAGTGTTAATTAAGCAAGGATCACATGCCAGGCATTTTGTTAGGGCCAAAGATAACTAAGTGAGGTAGTACTCTTCTACTCATGGAGACAGATTAGTGTAAGCCAAATGTAGTGTGTCAAGAGATGTGACACAAGTGTGAACAGGCTGCCTCAGGGACTTCTAACCTTGAAAGAGACAGAAATTGAGAGGACTTATGAGTCATGACTGGGGAGGTGGAGGGTACTGCAAGCAGAGGGAAAAGCCTGAATCATTTGGGGATCTGCACATGGAGGAAATGACAGGACATGAGGAAATGACAGGCCATGACATCAGAGAAGTAAAAAAGGCTGAACTCGTAAAGAAACTCACCTGCCCCATTAGAGAACTTATCTTGAAAAGACTGAGGATCCAACAAGAAGTTTAAACAGTGGAGTGACATCATTCATTCATTCAACAAATTCATTCATTCAACAAATTATTGGGCTCCTACTATGTGCCAGTCACTATTCTAGATGCTGGGGATATAGCAGTAAACAAAGTAGGCAAGGATCCTGCTATAATGATGCTTGCATTCAGAACGGGTGAAAGGAGGGGTCTGGGAAGAAAGCCAACAAATAAATAGAGAATATAATGAAGAAAAATAAAGCAAGGTAAGAGAATCGAAAGAGAAGGGTTATTATTTTATATAAGGGAGATAGGAAGAAGGTTCTAAGATAAGAGACATTATGGCTGGGCCTGAAGGAAATAGGAATTGAGCCACAGAGATATCTAGGAAAGAGCATTTCAGATGAAGAGAACAGCAAGTGCAAAGGCCTGAGGTGGGAGCATACCAGGCATGTTTGAGCATCATCAAGTGGTAGAGAGGATAGGAGATGAAATCAGAAGTGACAAGGGTCCAGGTCATCAAGGGATTTATAGGCCAGGGCAAAGGAAATGAAAAGCCAATGGAGAGAGCTTGGAGCAGAAGAGTTACAAGATCTGATTTACACTTGAACGGGAACACTGGCTGCTGTGAGAATAGACTGTAGGAAGGAAAACAGTGGAAGCAAGAAGTTGAGAGGCTATTTGCAATTCTCCAGGTAAGAAATGAAAAATGATGGGGAGTTAGATTAGTGGGGTAGCGCTGGATATGGCAAGATTTCCTAGTGGGCTGGATGAGGAGTCTGAAGAAAAGAGAGAAGTAAAGGATGACTCCTACTTTCTACTCTCTAACCTGAGCAGCTAAAAGGATGGAGCTGCTATTTCCTACCATGGGGATGCTGGGTGCTGGGGAGAGGAACAAGCTTGAAGAGGGAAGAAATAAAATGTTGTCCTTTGTGTGCATTACATTTTTGTGCAAGTGAAGACGTTAAACAAACAGCTGGAATTCTTGGGTTCAGGGTTGGGAGAGGCTGAGGGTGAGGCTACGAATTAAGAATCATCAGGTGTAGATGATTAAGACCACGTATAATGTGTTTGTATATTAATGAGAATAATCCAGCAGAAAGGAAAAGTCACTAATGTGGGAAAGAAAGGGGATGTATCTACGAGTGTTGTCCTTCTGGAGCTGAGAAGGTTGGCTTAGGAGCAAGACAGTCTGTTCACTGTGACAGAAAGGATTTGCCCCAGATCATGGGAATGAAGAGCAAAGACAGAATAGAGAGCCAGAAATGTGAGAGTGGTTTAATCCCTAGGATTTAGTAATAATTTGCATGTGAAAGCTGAAGGCAGGGGCGGGGGCGGGGAGAAGAGTCCAGGATGATTCACGATCTAATCATCAGCCCAAGTAACACACTGACCACTTGAACTAGACACCAGGAAAACCAGGACCATGACAGGCAGATCAGGGATGCCAGTGTTCCTTAAGAGTGCTCTGAAATCAGCTCTTACTTTTCGAGAAGCACTGGGGGTCGGGACATCATAGTGATCCTCCTCCAATACCACACCATAATGATGAAGATGCTGGGCGTAAGGAAGGTCTTCATGGCAAACCACACTTTGGTGAAGCCTCCATTTTGATGGATTCCCTAAATAGAGACCAATCATAATTTTGAAGGTGAATATATCTTATTGTTATTTTCTATCAGCAAATGCATTTTGGGGAGAGGTGAAAGCAGATCTTTTCTGCCGAACTTTCAAGATTAAGAGTTTAGCAGTCATAGCATATACTCTCTTCACGTCCTCCCTAGCCCCTCCTCAGGCACTGTAGAAATCTAAATAAAAGGCAAAAAAATGGACTCACTCTATACAATAGGAATCATTAAGAACATGATCAAAGATTCTTCTCTAAGGATTTTTATTGAAAAATTGAGACATTTTAAGATGCTCAAAATGTTGGTATTGGTAAAATGTGTTAAGGTAAATTTAGTGGAATGCTAAGCAGCATTGCAAAGTATATTTATATTAAACTCGCAATATACTCTTAAATGAAAAAAAAAACAAGGAACAAAGAAGGCAGTTGGGTAGGATCTTTTTTCTGGTAAGGATATATGTATCTATCTATATGGAAAAAACTATAAGGAGATATATCAAAACCTCAACAATGACTATTTCTCTAGATATTACAGGTCATTTTTATGTTCTATATGTTTACATGTGCTTCCTAATTTTCTACAATAAATATGTATTTTATATGTGACTTTCTTAAGATTAAAAAAAAAAACCAAAAATCCTCTTGCTCCATGTTCTATCTTTTTGCCTGTTAAACAAATCAAATGGAAAAAACCTAAAACACCACTGTTCTCTTTAACATTTGTGCTTGCAAGACATGTAAAAAAAAATTATTTTTATCTTGGTGTTATTATGCCATCATGACCATTACTAAAAAACCTTAAATGGACATAATGATTGCATTACTTTCCATTTAAGCTGTCAGCCATCATAGGTATGTTTTCCATTTCTCAGGTGAAGCAATTGACACATGGAGATGCCAAAAGTGAGATGGAGTTTGCTTCCAATACACATGCCCACAGACCAATGTTCTAAGCCAGTGTTCTAATGTCCCATGCTGCCAGGATCCATTAGGTTCACTTACCACCAACTGAATATCCTTTATTTCCCCAATCCCGACGTTGATTTTCTTCTTCTCATTCACAGGCAGCCGGATGTTCAGAAGGTAGTACTTATGAGCTACAGACCCGATTTCCATGAAAGGAAGGACATCACATTCATAGTAACGGCCCTCATACTCTGGGGTCTGGAAGAAGAACAGAGAGTTTGTGACAGAATCGCTATTTCCAATAGACTATGTCTGAATTGTCTTACCTTTGGCTCATATCACTAATGCTAAAACGGATACCTTAGAGCTACAGATTATAGGGCACTATGGACATGGTGTCCACCGGCTTCCCCTCACCGCCCCACCCAAAAAAACCCAAACACATTTGAGGCAGAACCAGAAATTTTATTTTTTTAAGATTTTATTTATTTATTTGACACACAGAGAGCACAAGCAGGGGGAGCAGCAAGCAGGGGGTGGAGGGAGAAGCAGTTTCCCCATGGAGCAGGGAGCCTGATCTGGGGGCTCGATCCCAGGACCCTGGGATCCTGACCTGACCCAAAGGCAGATGTTTAACCAACTGAGTCACCCAGGTGCCCCTAGAACCAGAAATTTTAGATAAAAAAGAGAAACCCTGGCTATCTCTTAACACTTTCTCAGTTCTTCAGTCCTCATTAAGTCTCACATCAGACTAAGGTGGCCTCCCAGGACTGCAAGGGCTTTTTATTTGCAGCACATCCCTGGAGCCCTCAAAGGCTGTATGGACCGGTCAACTTCTGAAACGTTCAGAAGAAAGCCCTTGCTGACGTTCATCACACTCTTAGATAATGGCTAATTATTTTCATGGTTTTGGCGCAAAGGAGAAGCTACAAAAAGGTGAAATTACCTTCTTTTATTGATCTGATAGAAAAAGAAGTCAAGGAGCACTTAGAATTTGGGGAAGACAGAAGGGATAAAAGGTAATAATGAAATTAATTTATTAGAGATGCCCACTTGGGATTTTCTACCTAAGTGCCCAAGAGGTAAAATGGCAGAAGGGAGCAGAAATTTTAATTAAACCAAATTTAGCCCATTTTCTAGAACACCTCTTGTACTTCCTGCCAAGGATGGAAAAGCTACCACTCAGAGCATGGTTGTAGGAGTTTAAAGAGTAGGGGTACAGGTTGCTTTTGAAAACTAAATTCTGCTCTACCTCACCAGGACTCCTGGCTACATGTCTCTGGCAAGGGGTCAGAGTAGGGGAGTAAATATGGGCACGTACAGGCATGAGCTTCAGCAGCCTGGGACTTTTTCCTGATAAAAGAGATGAGTGCCTGCCATCAATTTTGGGTTTATACGTCAGCTCCAATATTTGCTGGGTGTGCACCTCTTGATCCAGTGAAACGAAAGACCTCATTTGCTGTTCCTAAGCCTACATTCTCAGGACCAACATGATTTTTTTTTATATTTTCAGAATAAAAATTCCAGTGAAGAAATCAGAAGGAAAATAACAAGGAGTCCTCACTTGTGTATGAAGGATCTCTGGCCCTTTTGTGATCTTGGGGATTCTTTATTGGACAGTCAGAACTTAAGAGTGTAATAAACAAAATTTTGTATAGAGGCAAAGACAAAGTAGAGGTGGAGGAGGCTAACATCTAGATTTTGGGCTTTCATTCTTCCCTTCCTCAATCATAGCAGACATTACTAATCAATCATTATAGTTTTTCATCATCTAAGGTTTGAGGGGCTCTTTCAGAACTACCAGTTGACTACATTTGGCTTATGAGAGTTTAAAAATTCTTCTGTAGAAAGCTTCCTGCTTCTTTTTAAAATTTTTTTTTAATTTTTTAAGATTTTTTTAAAATTTTATTTTACAGACAGAGATCACAAGTAGGCAGAGAGGCAGGCAGAGAAAGGGGGAAGCAGGCTGCCCGCTGAGCAGAGAGCTCGATGTGGTACTTGATTCCAGGACCCCAAGATCATGACCGGAGCCAAAAGCAGAGGCTTGAGCCACTGAGCCACCCAGGCACCCCGAAAGCTTCCTGCTTCTTTCCCAAACTTCAGCTGTGGACTAGACGATTCTTCCTTTGTAGATTCTTTCTCTTTCCTCTGCTCCTTTCATTTACAGTTACAGATCAGGATGAGTACTGTGGCTCTCCAAGAACTACTGACAACACATTAGAGGCTCTTATTTGGCTTCAGGTTAAGCTTCATTAAGCAAGTTGATTACCCTTTGTGTTAATAGTATGAAAAAGACTTTCTGATATGTTTCCATTGAAGGTCTTGTTTTATTTCTACAAATTGAGATTTCTGAGAGGGAAGGGAACAAAACTTATTCAGTCTAATGCCACTGACTTGATAGTGTTTCTCACCCAAGGTCCCAAAGTACTGGCTTGGAGACATGGGTCTTCCAAGTCCAGCCTCCAACTCTGATGGGGAAGAGGACCCTTGAGTACAGCAGGGAGAAGAGTGATTTGTCTCAGACATGCCTAATGGCAGGCATGGTGCTGTGGTAAGGAAGGCACCATACTCCATGCTCAGAGACTTAGAATCTAGCCCAGGTCTGGCCCCCTCCTGGGGGGAATATCATTCACCTCATTCAGCCTCACTTTCTTCCTAAGTAAAACAAGATCTCTGGGGTTCCTTCTAATTCCCCCATCCTGGTTCTCTGGGTGTCCTCTCCTTCCCTGTTCTTACAGAGAGGGTAACACTACCACTCCATGAGACAAATCTACTGAAGTTGAACAAATCAGACACATCAGATTCTGGGATCCTGGCCTGGCCTACCTGTCTTGGAGACAAATTCACTGTATCCTGTTGGGGGCTCTTCCTTATGCACCGAGGTTCTGCCAGCATTTAGGGCATTTAGGAAGAAAGACATTTCCCCCCTCCTTCCTTTCCCCCATCCCCCTCAGCACTCCCCCAACTCCAGCATGAGACTGGCTAATTAGGACAAATTACAGCAGGTGGCAACTTGACTTTTTTTTTTTTTCTTTCGACTTCACAATCCACCAGGGACTAAAAAGCTTTAAAGCAATTTCTCATTTAATCTTCAGACTCAAGACTAAATTTCACTGCAATCAAAAAGCAGAGATTTGATGATTTATCTCCTTCACACTTTTCAAGGTTTAATATCTTTCTTGAAAGGGATCAACACATCCTAAAGATAATTAAGCAGCCATCATTAAGAAGCAGTTGCAGGCTTCTTAATGACCTCCCCCTCACTCTGCTTCTCAACGCCCTCCGGTGTCTAAGGAAGGTGAGATATGACTTTTCCCTTTTCCGAAGATGAAATTCCATATCCCAAGGCTTTATATCCTTTAACTTAGATATCCAACCAGTCTCACCTCTGAAAGATGCATTCAACTTGCAGTGACAGAAAGGTTTTAATTAATTTCCCCCGTTGCATGCAAAGGTCTGAAAATGTCAGCTATTCCTCTCCTGCTACCTCCAGTTTCTCTCTACCATTCATTCTTTCCTGCAGACTACCCCGAAACGCCTATCCCAAACAATTCCAGATAACTTTTGGCAGGGGGTGTGTGCTATAATTGACAGCCAGCAGAGGATCTAAGGCAATGACTGTTAAATTTTATCAAACATGGGCGCATGGGTGGCTCAGTCAGTTGAGCACCCAACTCTTGATTTCAGGTCAGGTCATGATCTCTGGGCTGGGAGATAGAGCCTGCATCTGGCTCCGTGCTCAGTGGGGAGTCTGCTGGAGAGTCTCTCTCCCTCTGTCCCTCCCCCCGCTCAAGTGCATGTGCATGTGCACACTCACTCTCTCTAAAATAAATAAATAAATCTTCAAATTTTATTGAACTTAAGGAGTTGAAATCCTATTAAAACACAGATTCCTTGGTCCTATGCCTTGAGATTTTGATTCAAAAAGTCTGGGGGTTGACCTGGGGAATCTGCAATTTCTACAAGCTCCCAGGTGATGCTGGCGCTGTTGGTCCTCAGACCACACTTTCCCCCTAGGAAACCTGGGGAAGGGACAGTTAATAAATAGCAGGTGACCCAGCAGGTCCTATGTATAGGGTGCATGGCTTGCCCATAAGAGTCCTGGTGGCCCACCTGGTTAACATCCCCTTTCATTCTCAAACACAACCCAGAGTGGGTATTAAATAATAAGGTCACCCTGCGGATGTTCATTATCTCACCTAATCCTTATGCAGAATCCCAAGGCAGGTATTATTATTCCATTTTGCAGATATGCAAATGAAGCTGGGACAGATTAACTACTTTTACCAAAGGCCTTACATACAATCAGTGATACAGCCCAGAATTGGAGCTAAGTGTGTTTTGCTCCAAATCCACACTTTTACCTAATGTTAACACTGTGAACCTGCCCCTTCCCACCTTACTCCTCTTCGGGGTAGGATGGACAGCTGGGGCACGGTACTCCGCAGCTTCAACATTCCACTCCTCCCATCCCACAGGGAATCCTGACTTTGCAGTGAGATGCACAAGTGAGGCCAGGAGAGAAGAGGAACTGACCTGATCAATGGAGCAGGTACTACAAAGCTGTCCAAATCCTTTAAAAGGAACTGACTTGACAATACCAAGGGACAAATGACATAATCAAGAATGTGCTTCAGTGTACTTCACACGCAAAAAATGAGACCATTTCTGCACCTGAAGGGACATCAGTGATCACCTTGCTCAGGGTGCTTCATGTCAACACCCTTGAGGGCTGTGGGTAACCAAGTGTAACAGTAACTATGGCTCCATTTCATCTTCACAGAAATTTTCACAGGTACAGGAGTCAGAATCTAGGGAAGGCGTGTGTGTGAGGACGATACTTGCCCCCAAAAAGGGCCCCTGGCTCATTGTGACCTGGTCCTTATACCATCGAACCTTACTATCCTCTGAGGGCCACTGAGTCCACCTCTGCATTTTCACTGATGAGAAATCATAAAACTAAAGACCTCTGCCAAAAAGAAAATGTCTCCCTATTTTCAATGCATGAGAGCAACCTTCCTCTCATGGGTGGTTGAACGAGTCCTTCTGAAAGAACCAGAGAAGGGAGAGCCTTAAAAATGGGTTGGAAGACCCAGGTCTCAAATGAAATTAGATTTCCTCCCTCAGGGCCTCTTTTTGTGTGTGGTGTTCACTGGGATTTTTAGTCTTTGTACCTGTACATTAACTGGCAACAAAGAGATGCCTAAGAAACAGAGAAGCAGATGGGACGCCTAGGTGGCTCAGTGGGTTAAGCCGCTGCCTTCGGCTCAGGTCATGATCTCAGGATCCTGGGATCGAGTCCCGCATCGGGCTCTCTGCTCAGTGGGGAGCCTGCTTCCCTCTCTCTCTCTCTCTCTCTCTCTCTCTCTCTCTGCCTGCCTCTGTCTACTGTGATCTCTCTCTGTCAAATAAATAAAATAAAATCTTAAAAAAAAAAAGAAAAGAAACAGAGAAGCAGATACAAGCATTGATCCAATATGAACAGATTCTCATACCTTAAAATAACTTAGCAACATTGTTCAGACACTCTCAGCCCTTAAGCAGAGAACCAAGAGTTTATTTTTACGGAGGAATTTCAGAGAAACAACGACATCACTTCAAACAGACATTCTTCCTTCCTGAGCAAGGACCTAAAAACTCTGCTTTACCCTTTCCTCTATTAAGACAAAGGATGATGACTAACCTTTGTGGGTCATGCATACCAAGAGTAAGGACTGTATCTATGAACTGTAAAGTAAATCTTCTCACGTACCTGCAACCCAAATAAAAACCCTATCAACTTAGACATCAAAGCATCCTACCTTAGGGGATGTGAAGGTACATTTCAGTTTCCGGGGCACTCGCTCATGGGCCATTTCAGTCCATTCAGCAAACATATCATCACGGTAAGCCAGGGAAACATCCATGGAGACTTCTGCATTTTCTCCTGCAAGAGAAAGGATGCACAATTCTGAAATGGCATCTGGGAAGGTATTTTGGGAAGAACTCAAAAATTCTCATAGGCTCTGCCATGGAAACCAACAAGACAAAAGAAACATAGTAGTTCCTAACAAACTCCAAATCCAAGTCTCCAAATCCGAGAACTTAAAAGTCATTGGATAAATGTTGAGGCTGGATGCTTGGTCCCTTCCATTAGCACTCTGCCAAGGAGTCAAAGAGCTTCCACTTAAACACCTCCAGAAATGGGGTCTCACTGTCTCTGAAGCAGCTCAGATGGTCAGACTGTGACTCATGGTCAGCACTTATCTTCCTGAGACTTGCAACACTGCTCCTAGGTCTGCCCATAAGAGTCCCATGGAATGTGAGATCTTTTTTCCACAAACATGCCTTATGTACTTGAAACCCATACTTTATCTGCTTGAGTCTTGTTTCCTTTCTGATAACAATTTTCCAACCACCCCTCAGAGACATGATTCAAGTAGCTGTCTTCTGAACATACTCTAGTCTCAAGACATCCTTCTTAAAATTTCTCCCAGGAAGCTCTCGAATATGGGATCTGTTACTGCTCAAAAACTCAAGACCCCTCTGCAAATTGTGGGGAAAGTTAATGTATAAGGTGAAGGGCTTTTCCAAAGTTAAAGACTTACACACAGATAAGAATCTAATAACTAGCACGTACCCGTGCAACTGAATATTCACATGTACTTCCATATCAGTAAGGACCATAAGTGGGTTTAACTCACCAGGGAACTCACTAAGGGGATTAGATGAATGAAAATCACATCTGTCCATTTTATCTGTTTTATACTGTGCTGAGCAAGTTCAACAACAGAAGACTCTTAAATGGGGCAAAAAAAGCACAGATCACATTTCCAAAATGCCTGGAGAGCCAGCTCTCACTGGGGTTAAGAGATGGCGCTTGACTCTAAGCTCCGGAACCTGAGCACCTAACACATCACATGGGGAAAAGTTAGTAACTGCTGTCTGGAAAAATAGCGCTTTCTAACCACTGGCCCAATGTGACTTGAAGCCAGTTTGACAATGTGAACCCCAAGTTGTCTGAAATCCTGAAAGAGAAAGAAAGAATGCAAGAAAGGAGGCACTTGAGGCCACTTGGATTTAGATGAAACCGTCAATGGACATCAGTGCCCCGCTACTTTATTGGTACTATTTAAATCCTCACACACACTGAATTGGCCATTCCTATTTTCCTCCTTTCCCTCCTGAAATACCACAGAAAAAACAGTAAAGGAAAACAAAGGATATTAAATCACAAGGGGGAAAAAAATGGTAACAGCATGAGGAGACCAGAGAACGCAACCATCTTTTTAAAAATGAAAAATGGATGAGGTAGGTCTTCTAACAGCCACAGAAAGGGGCACAGCCTAAATTACTACAGAAGGAATATTCTGGAAAGGTGAACCATTCTGTCCAATAGACATCCAAGGCACTCGAAATCTGAAACCACCCATGTTGCAGAAGACAGAAAACACCAGTGAGGCTTGGTGCTGGTGACAGGGTAACTGGGTCGAAGTGTGTACACAAAGTCATTGGATCCTGGTCTTGTCTACCTCTTCCCACCTCCACACAGTTTGAGGGGAGACTCTGGACTTGAGGACACCAGGCAGCACAGAGACTCAGCGTGGGAAACAGGGAAAATACGAGTCTACACATAAGAAATGGCGGGACACTCAGCTTGACAGAAGCCATGCTTTGAGTTTGTCCACTTTGAGTTTGTACGTCCTCAAGTGAAAGGGACATGCCCACTCTGAACCTAATCCCTTACTCCTACTCTAAGAATATGCTCCAAGAACTCAGGACTACCCCAGAATACCCTACCCAAACAGCCCTCAGCCTATTTTCCATGGCTTTGAAGGGCCGAGGGTCTTCCCCAGATCTGGCCTCCCAAGGTAAACTACACAACCATTTATGTACCCGTGGGCTCAGAAGTGATCAAAGGCTACTGTTAGTGGGATAGAGTCAGCGACTGAGCAAGGAGGTTTGGGTGTCCACACACATAGCACTCAAAGCTCCTTTTTGTAGGGGATGGAGCCAGGGGTGGAGAGCAAAGGGCCCATACTCCTTGGCCAGTCCCATCTTGGCCCAGAATTCCAAGGAGTCCAAGAATCCTAAATTCAAACCTGGCTTTCCAGTTCATTATGAAGGTAAAGTTGTTATAATCAGATAATAGAACTTGGCTTAATATTTTTGTTGGCCCGATTTATCACTTTTAAGTATTTAGACATACAACAGCTATGCTTTCGCAGGCATCCTTGCCCTAGGCCCCACAAACATTAGGGATGAGCATCGTTCAGAACAGGTGCCTCAGAGACAGGGAAGGTCAGGAAGACTCACCTCCTGGCCTGCTCCCAGCTTTAAGAGTTATTCCCATCTGTTAGGAATCCCTAAAGGAAAAACTGTTGTAAAACACGCCACTAAAAGCAAACAAATCTTAAACACTGCTTTCATGTATGATTACTCTGTATTTAGCCCATATGACTTCCGTGCTTTTATTTAAATTACCTCACTTAATGTTCCCAACAAACTCTATGAAGTGGGCACGGATATTTCCTTTTGATTAGTGAGCGAGCTGAGGTTCTCAGATATGAAGTAATTTGCCTGAGGTCATATTGTTGTTGGTAATAGGAGGGAGACAACTATCTTGAAATTGCCTTAAAAGACAACCATCTTTTTTACATGGCTCACAGAAGACTGGCCACCTTGTGATGAAAACAGTCCATCAAACTAATCCCAAAAGATGAATATGTATGCTCTGTGTAGACCCCCTCTCCTTCAGGCCTCACACCCATCCTGTGGGAAAGAGGTTAGTAACTGGCAGACCTGGGACTTAAACCTGGGTCTGCATCACCCCAGAACCCCACTCCCTGCTACTTCCTTTGTTGGTAGAAAACAGCAGACTTTCAAAAGAAAATTAACAGGGGCACCTGGCTGGCTTGGAAGGTAGAGCATGTGACTCTTGATCTCAGGCTTGAGCCCCACATTGAATCAAGCACATTGTGTGCAATGGGCCACTCAATTCCAACCCAGCACCCTTCACAACTTCCTACCTAAGAGAGAGAAGCAACGCTCCTCCGAGGCCATGTGCGTGGCTTGCTGTGTATCTGGAATTCTCTCATCCGAGCTTTGAGGTGAAGAGCTGCTAAAACCTACACAGCACCATTTCAGAAAACTGACTGGAGAAGCGTGACGTGGTGTGGCGTGATGTGGCGTGACAGAGCTGGAAGCCGAGGGCCAGCTGGGTTTACGTCAGGGTCCGCCCCTATGTGTGTGATCAGGGACAGGCTGGGTCTGGATGGAGCAGTAAGCTCCGTCTGTTGAGGCGGCAGCTTGTAGCTCTAGCTCACAGCCATCATGAGGCGGTACAGGTCGGTCTCACCAGACCTTCTGCTCTTGTCAATAGAAGACAGAAATGCAGACTGTTTTAAAACTCTCTCGATTTCTAAATGTCAGTAATTAATTCACTAAAAACAGAAGCTAGGCTAAAACAAAAATGAAAGTCTCTGTGCAGTTCAGCTAATAAAGTTTCAAGTGACCTGAGTCCTCCTGTGGAGGGGACCCTTTTCATACAGCCTCCACAACACCATTCTTTTTTCTTTCCATTTCACCCTCAAGTAAAGTTCTTCCTAAGCTATCTATTCTTGTGCATGAACTGTATCCCATGTTCCACCTAATCCTCACACATCATTACTTCCTGTGCAGTCTGGGGCAGGTATCCTCATTCCTAAGGTAGAGAAGTCAGGAATCGGAAAGCCCCACCTCTAGAAACATCAGAATCGAGCTTCTAGAGCTTCATGAACTGTAGTCCTATGGCTTTTTGCTGTCTTTCATGGTGTACTTAAAAAATAGACACCTCAGGGAGAAGGACAGGTTCAAGTGACCCTCTCAGCTTCTCTCGCTGGACTTTGTGATATCACCGCACTCCACTTCTCCTCCAGCCCCTCACCGGGATGGTTGTTCAGGCTCCTTACCCTGTTGGAACAGAACTTGCCTCCTAGGATTCTGTGACTATTAAGTGACCTCGTGAAAAACTGCTTAGAATGCTGCAGAAAGCATGAAGGACTGGCTACTGTTCTCATCATTTTACTAGGAAGTGAAAGTCTTATGCCTACCTTTAATTCCAAATAATTACCAGGTTTCAGGAACATGGAACTTCCCACTAGGAATCCCTATCCACCCTGGAACCCAAAACTCAGAAACAGGAAAGCATTGGGCAGAGGAACCCAGCAAAGCTGTGAAGTTAGCCACCTGAATCATTTTCCCTTCTGCCTCAAATGGACTTGGAAATAAGGTTCAGTTTAATGAGTATGTTGCAGGTAATAAAACATTATGACTCCCGGGATACTGTGTGGGCCCTCCCCCCCACACACCCCCAGAAATAATGACAGTGAAGAATCCAATTTGCACTCCCTGGGAGAATGGCAGGAAGGCCAAAGCCACCACTGGCACCTAGAGAACCCTCCCTATGAAACAAGAACACCGGCTGTACCAGTTCCATGAGGTAAAGTGCTTAAGGTTATCAATATAGGGCATTTATAGATTTGGAACACATGGTTTTTACACCAATCCCAAACCAGCAGCTTTCCTATCCTATAGGCTGTCCAAGCTTCACATTTCTCAAATGGCTCTGGAGACACATTTCGGTTTGGTGGAAAATTCACTCAGAATACTGGGAAAGGAGGTATGGAAAGGCACTGTGGTTCTTCGCATGTATTTTCCTCCTGTTACAAAGGCTGTGCTCCAACATGAGGAAATCTGCACTCCAGGCTTCTCTTCGTGCGGACTTCGACTGCAGAGTGTCACTACAGGTGGAAAGATCCATGCCTTTCTGTATTGGGAAGCAGAGACCAATCATATCTTTTGGAATCATGGAAACTTTTCAGTTAAACTGCCCTGCCCTGCATAAGAAAAGCATTTGCCAGTCGGTTTTCCAAAGACAAGTAGAAAGCCAGAGAGGACTCTGAGTAAGCCAGAAATGGTTAGGGAGACAAACAGGAAGACTCTTGGCACCCCAAGAAATCGAGGGCAGCTGCTTCCTGTTAAGAATGGACCCTGGTGGGGTGAAGCAATGAAAGATGAGGCTTCATTGAGGAAGCGATCAGGATGCTTCTCACTCAGACTTTCTGAAACAGGCATTTGCCGGCCAAGATAGTATAGTTTGTAGCCCAAAGAGATCTGTTTTGCAATGCTATCCTTACAACTTTCTGAATGAGTGACCTTGAATAAGTCTCAGTTTCCATGTTGGCAAGATGGAAATAACGGGACCTACTTCCCAAGGCTGTTGACAGGACCATTTGGTACATAACCTTCCATCCAGGTTCAGGGTGGTTGGGTAGACCGATAAACTGGAAACAAAGGGGAGAAAGGGGAGGGCAAGTTGCATTAGGAGGAAATAAAGAATTATTTTATGGTCATCAGAAACTTTTAGTTTCCCTGAGAAACCTTGGTTTTCCTAGGCCCTTGCCCTGGGGGAAAAAAATTAAAGAAATTTCAAAACGTTCACTTGCATTCCCACATTCCATAGGGGAGCTGCTAGTCACCAAGTATTGTTTGGGTAACCTCAGAAGGAGGCCGCACAGACGAGCCTCCTCCCAGCCTCCAGCAGACATATAATCTGGGGTTATTTATGCCAGCGTTCCTACCCCAATCAAAAACTCTCTGACCTGGCTTGTATTTTCTTGATGCTTTCAATTAAGGAAATAACAAAACCAACTCTGTCCTACATCCATGGTTAGGCCTGGCAAAAATGGACTCAGCTAATTACAAATTTGGCCCTGGCTGTTTTCTTAAGATGCCCTACAGGCCTGGGTGTGCACAGTTATAAAAATGAATGAGTACAATTATTTCGCAAAGCAGCCTAACAGTTTAGTTCACATTACCTCTCTCATTTTTCTTCATCACGTCAAGAGTTTGCATTTGGGAGAATTATTTTCCACGTGTAAGAAGACATTTTTCTAAGCATCATCAAAATGATCACTTGCTATATTGTGGAACACCATCTCCTAGTTGAAGTAGTAAGCAGTCTGAGATATGCAATGGGGGAAATATTCCTCAAACTGGGCCCTTTGCAAAGTGACACCTTCTTGGAAAATATCCACTTATCCCTGTGGTACCCTATTATATTACTTTTAAACGCTGTACATTGGAAAAGTAGCTGGGGACATCAACTGTTTTGTAAACAAATGGATCTGAAGTACCATAGGATAGAAAAAAGACAGCCACTGGTGGTCACCAGGTTGTAGAGTAGCTCCCGCCTCTTCTCACTTGCCATGCTTGCCCTGAGAGGTCTCACCTGTGGCCGGGATACCAATCTCCTTCTGAAGTTTCGATTTCCCTCCTGGGTTTCAGCTCTACATGCTCACTCCCCACTGGAAATCTCTACTTCCCTGGTTCAGAGAGCCAAACCACCTAAGCTGGCAAACTCTCTGCTCATCAAGTCTTGCAGATTTATTCCCCCCTCTCCCCTCACTGTTGTCACTCCTCTTGCTCAAGACCACTTCATCTCAGGCTTTAAATAACTCAACCAAATGCCCCTTTCCTATCTGTTCCTCACACTGCAGCCAGGGAGATGATTTCTAAAATAATTTCAGTGCCTTTACCTGGTCCTCCTTAAAATATTTAAAAGTTGAGACTCCTTAAATGCCCCCCCCCCAAAAAAAGCAAGTAAGCAAACAAGCAACCAGGCTAATATCTGGTCCCTGGTTGGCATCCCAGTTTCATATCTTAGGAGTTCCCCTCTATTCCTGCCACCTAGGTGGTAGGTCACCTTGAGTGTAGCTCAGCACTCTGCCTCCAGCCTTGGAATATGGGGGAGAACTTGGGCTGTGAAGAGACACTGCCTAGAACTGTAGCTCACCTTGGCCACTTTGTGCCTTTTCTACCTAGATGAGGATAAGGGTAATGTCCATCTCCTATGGTTGTGAGGATTAAATTAGATAAAGTGGGAACTGCTCACCACAGACCCAGCATACAGTAAATACTCAGCAAATGCTGACTGCTATTTTAAGGCTGCTACTCAAGGTTACCTATGGTGGCTGCACTCAAGGTCTCTGCTAACACCCCAAATTTTAAAAAGGTGTCCTCTTTGAAAGGATGAATTAGTAAAAGTTTCCTTTTCCTCTGGGCTATAGACAGTACTCTGCATCCCCACTAATACCAGACTCCTGTTCATCTTCTAGAATTCCACAAATTCACTCCCACCTTCCCTTAGTCACTAAAACTTGATGAAGTACCCCTCCTCTCACTCCCACAGTACCCTGCGCATTCAGCTCTGTAACATTTACCCTACTATGGTACAACAACCTCACTATTTCTCTCCCTACCCACCTCCCACTTAGACCGAGAGGTTCTCGAAAGCCAGGGACTGTCTCCATCCCACTCACAACTATTAGCACCCATGTCTTTACAAGATGGATATTCATGAAGCATCTGCCAAATTAACTTCATCCTTCTTTCTCCAAATCCTTCTACAACCCCAATTTTCTTCTGTTACTCCATCCCTTCTAAACCCCTCATGCGTGCTCTATAGTTTGCTCTGCTTGGGTGGCATTCATTCTTTCTCCGATGCCTGCTGTCCTTCCCCTACCCCAACACATGTACATACATGCGTGCATGTACACACACACACACACACACACACACACACACACCTCAGAAAGATGACATACCTCAAATTTGGCCCAATGTTCCCATCAGGGAACAATGTGCCTATTCCCGAGGACTGGATGGAAGGGGAGCTTTTAAGGGAATTGATCCTGAGGGAGGTCCTGTCTCCTTTCCCCCCTCTATATTATAATATGGGGTTGCACTAATATTCTGCTTGAGAGGGCTTACTGGAGCAAAGGAAACAAGAAGTAACCTCAGGGGTTAAAAATCAAAGAATTCTCTCAGTTTAAGGATTAAGCAAAGCAATAAAAGAGTTGGCCTCTGAGGTATGTATCATGCCTGTCCAAGTCTGTAGGGGTAAGAGAATAGATGAGACTACTTGTAAGAGATTCCAGAGAAGAAAAATTATACAGCATTCATTGAAGTATATAACATGTCATGTCTTCGGTAACCTACTCAAGCTTCCTTTGCCAGGTTGGAAAGCAAGTCCATGAGGAATTAAGGACCCAGAACAGCTGGTGTTGCCAAGATGAAATCAATATGCCTCTGAAACCTCTGATGCTTATGGCCCAGCCAGTCCAGATCCTTCTTTCTTCCACCTAATATTTTTAAGCATCTCCTAGTCTCCATCAACCATGGGGTAACACAGACATACAAGGCAAAGCTTGCCCTTAATTATTCACGGAAAAGTAGGGAAGGCAGGCAAAAACACAAATAAGTATAATCACATGTGGTTAGTACTACATTCGAGTACATATAAAGTATACAGTCAGCACAAAGCTGTCAAGAGCAACAGCCAGCGGGGGTGGGGTGGTCAAAGGACATAGCACAGAATACATGATCTTTTGGATCACCTCATCCATAAGAGGTGAGGCTTTAACTGTGACTCACAGGATGAGTAAGAGTTCATTAGGTAAGGAAGAGAAAGAATTGCAGGCAGAGGGAGCTAGATGTATAAAAAGTCACAGAAGCATAAAAAGTGTCCTGTAAGCAGAGAAATGGAGAAATCAACTAATTCAATATGGCGGAGAACGGGAGAAATCATGCGTGAACAGGCAGGGCTGGAGAGCAGGAAAGGTGTGATGACAAAGGGAACAAGCTTGCTCTGAATGCTGTTGCATCTTGTTTAGAGAGATGTTTAAGCAGCGAGACCTGGCAGCTGTGTGAAAGGCAGACTGGAATTTGGCAGGGACAGTAGGGTAGAGAGATCTAGAGATCACTGAGGCCCACTGCACTTTCCACGTTCTCAGCATGCTTAAGATTACTTACTCTCCTAGAAACTATCATCAGAAGGACCCTCCCTGTTTTCCAAGTAATTTGAAACTCAACAATGAACCAATCTTTGCCTAACAAAGTGGAGAAATCAGAACCATCCAAGCTGGCAAGTGTTAAAACACAGGGAAGCAAATATGGCAACTGGCTCTTTCCCATTTGACCAAAATCAACATAAATGTGGAGAGAAAACATACTTGACAGCCAAGGGAGAAACACAGAGTGAGCTTCTTTGCTTTCTCCCCAGGATGCCATCAATGCACAGAGCATTTAGAATAACTGATTTGATGGGTTACAAAAATCTACCTGCCTCCCCCCTCTCTCTGAAAGCAATTAGAGAAGAGAGCTTCATTCACACTGAATCTAAAAATAGATGATGGCAGAGTTCACGGACTGACAGCTGCATTCTCATACAGTAACCAGGAAAGGAAAGGGATGGCTAATTTAACTTAACAACTTCCAAAACAAACAGTGCAGAAGTAGTCCAGGATAAAGAGAAAACACGAAGGTCAGTTCTTCAAAGAGCTGGAAGAGGAATGGGGTCACTCTGTGGCAGTTTATTAGTCCTCCCCAAATCCTGATGAAATCAGCTAAGTATTTTGCCCAGATCTGCCCAAAGTCCCTCAGACAAGAGCACTGGCCGATGCAGCTGCTAAAGGAATCCAAGCAAGATCAGGCAGAAGGACCCCGACTTGCCCTCTTAATTTCTTCGTTCATCACGTGGACACCCACAAGCTAAGAAAATCACCATATTTTCTAGATAAGATAAATGAGCGCATCTTCCCGGCCCGACCACCATATCGAAATCACACACCCTAGCCCCGGGCAGGGAGCCAAAAAAAGTAACCCAGGAAATAAACCAGGATCCTTAAGAGGGAGAAATCAGGTGTCTAAAAGGAGTGACCATTTCTTTTCCTCTCCCGGGTCCTCAAGTGTTTTAGCCTCTCTCCTCACGCTGGCCTACCCAGGGAGGGGGTTATGGTTGGGCTTCAAAGAAACAAGGGAATGCTTGTGGGCGGGGAGCCCTGGCTCTCAGGGCTAAACATCGGAGCCCCAGCATTCCCGTGCCCCACTGCCTCCATCGCCCTGGTGACTAAGCTGTTTCAACAACTGTGTTATTGCTGGAGTCAGGCCAGTGTTCCTCACATAGAGGATTTGTTTCTCGAGGCTTCTGTGGGGAATTCAGGATCTGGGGCATTCTTTGCAGCTCAGGTCCTACCCTTGATCAACTGGCAATGGCCTTCCCCGGACTCCAGCTCCAGACAGCCATGGGACCACATTGGGCTGCCACCCAGTATCCAAGTGACGGACAGCCTTGTAGCAACACAAAGAGCAGTGAGAAGGCAATGTGTCAGAGAGAGAGAGAGACAAAAATCGAAAACCACCCTTGGCTTAACCCCAGAAGACCCCCACTGCCCCTCCCTCAATAAAAGGCACCTGCACTAACAGGATGCTTTTCCTGCTGTTCCCCTCCTGCCATCTCCCTCAGTCTCTCCTTTGAAAAAACTTATCTTTCCTTTCAGTTGTTGTCGGCAGCCCCTCTGCCTCCAAAAGCTTGCCGCTGAGCAGGAAGTCCAGGCAGCTGGGCCCTCAGACCCTGGCCTCCCCATCTCTCATCACATCACATACACTTATTTATGTTCCCATCACCTGGGAGGTAAGTGGAGTCTTCTGACTTGTCCCCTCACTACCCCGATCTCTAGGCTCTTTGCTAGAAGAACTGATTTGATGGTTACAAAAATCTGTGCTGAGGGGTGGCCCGTATTTCCTGTGGGTGGGCCCAATTTTCATTTTTCGTCCATTCTAGGCTGCTCCGAAGAGCCTGATTACCCCACCAAAATCAATCATGCTATCTTTTCTGAAATTGAAGAGATCATAGAAATGTCGAGTTTTCTTGTAAAGAAGGTACTGTGTTTTTAAAAGAAATAAAAGAATGATCTTTAAAAGCTCCTATTTGTGAGTGCCTACCTTTTCACATACATCTGTGCCAGCCTGACACGGATGATCGGCCTCAATCTCAACATGAGGAAACTGAGGCCCACGCTCGCCCACACTGCTAGTGCAGGAAAGAGGCAAAACAGGAACCCAGGGGTGCCTGACTCCGTAGCTCAAGCTGTTTGCCATTATGTCACACATTAGGTGGAGTTAGGAGACCAGTTTCTTGTTCTAGGTAAAGCCACTTATTAGCTGTACAATTTGAGTAAGTCATTTTATGTACCCTTTCATTAATTACTGAAGTTGGATCCACTAAAGTCCTTCTAGTTCTAACATTCCACGAATGCAGAAATCTTAACAAAGGACCAGCTGCTGAACTGCCTTCTGCACTTGAGGCATCGTGGCAAAAACAAAGAACAATAAAACAATCCCTGCCCTCAGGGCACTCGTCATGGCCTTAGTGACAAGGGATAAAATCTTGAATCTGACTAATACACTAGTTAAACCATAGCAAATACAAAAATACCAGAGTACTGGGCAGTACCTGAGAAAAACCCTGTCCTAACTGGAAAAAGACAATAGTACATTTCAACAATGGTGTTTCTCTCCCACCCCCCTTCACCCCCAAAAATATCTTTGTGCTGCCAGCAGGAAAAGCCAGCTACCAGAAGGGATTCCATCTCTTTCACGGGAAAGCTTTGTTTCTGACAAGTTTCGTAAAGGAAAAAGTAGGCTAGAACAAGCTTTTTATTTCCAACCCACCTTTTCTTCATTCCCATGAATGAGGAGGGGATACAAATGAAGGCAGGCAGCCAGGGAGAAAAATAATATGGCTGGTGGTTCCTGACCTCTTGGATTCCTGCCGTCAGAGAAGCCCGAGAGGCAACATTTAATTGTGGAAAAACCAGCCTTGCTCTTCTCTTATCTTTTTCCTCTGTGACTTAAACCCACAATTACTGGCAACCCCTAGATTCCGAGTCACTCAGCTGGTGGTGGCAGCGATGGCTGTGTCTGTAGCTGAAAAGCAAAAGGGGAGTCAGATTTTTACCTGCCTCCGAAGGCAGCCTTGCGCGAACAGCCCTAACCCAGCTTTACGACTTCTCCCATTAAAAAGTTCACAGATGCCCTCCTGTCGGGAATACCACCATGCGAGAAGTCCAAATGGGAAAAAAAGAAATGCAGTTTCCAGCTGCTGTTATAATACAAAGAACAAGCTATGAGTCTCGAATCCTCAATTCCACATTCTATTTCAGCACTAGAGATGTGATTTTCAATTTCTTTTCTTAAGGATCAAACTCCAAATTCCCTTGCCTGGCCATCACTGCAACTCAACAACTGCCCCTTTCGTCTTTCAGCTTCTCTTTTCTCTCCAATACAGAATCCTTCTGCAGTCTAACGAATGGCCTCACTGTCCTTCACACACCACACGTTCTTTCACAGCATTTCAAGGTGGGAGAGTAGGGATCTTAGTTCTGACTTTCTCACAGGCAAACCAGGTGACCCTGGAGAAGTCACTTCACCTCTGTAAATTTCAGTCTGCAGAGTTTGAAGAGGTTGTGTTCCAGATACAATAGATTCTTCTATTCTCATCTTAAATTATTACCCTATTCCAAAACATTTTAATTTACATGTCAACATGTTTATAGTCAAATGTCATTAAACCATGCCTTGTGGGTGTCATCTTAAATTATTACCCTATTCCAAAACATTTTAATTTACATGTCAACATGTTTATAGTCAAATGTCATTAAACCATGCCTTCTCCTCAGGATGTTGAAAATTTTCCATGTCTTCTATTTTAGGGTGTTCTCCAATTGCTTAAGTGCTGATCAGTATGTGACTTGAAGCTCACATGGGGTCTCCCTAGATCATGAAGCTGGAGGTCTTACCTTGAGACTCATAAACCTCTGAATCCCACAGATAACGTCGGGGATTCAGTTGAAGAAATACAAATAAAATATGTCTGAATGGGACCTATGCACATTTTTCTCCCAAGTTCAAGGTCCTCGATCCAAAGTTAAAAACTACTGTCCTTTAGTAATCAAAGGCCTATGGCCGGCAACCATGCAGATGCTTGATTTGCACACTCAGCCCTGCTGTCCTTCTTGCTGGTCTTCTATGTTCTCTCCAGAACACACACTCCTCTTCTCTGCTCAAGTCCAAGAATAACAATAACTCACCTTTACTGAGCATTTACCACATACCAAGCACTTAACTATGAAAAAGCCACGTACGTATTATTCTAGTTTCATCCTTAAAACAATCATATAAGGATGGCACTACAAATTACCTCTATTTTATACACGAAGAAAATGAAGTACAAGGAACTTCATTAACTTAACCAAAGGTGTCATGAAATTTTTAAGTGTCAGATCAAGAATTTAGCCCAAAACACTCTCGTTTCCTTGAACAAAATACAGCTACTCTTAGACGTTTCTTTGCCTCATATATCAGAAAGTCACAAATTCCAACGTCTCCTGGAAGATTCCACTCTTCAAGACTCAATTAAAAAATTACCTTTCAGTGAGTTAATCATTTCCCCTTCTTTGTTCATGGAATGCTCTGGGCACTTAACACTGAACACATTGGTGTAATTTTTTCTTTCTCTCTGAACACATTAGTGTAATTTTTTATTTATTTCTCTCTGGACTAGACTGTGTGCTCCTAATTATTATGAGTACACCTTGAGTATTTATACAGCCTGGGGCTATGTTAAGTATGGAGACAAAAAGATGAACAAGATACAGTCCCTGCTCTCAAAATGCAGTCTTGCAGGTTCGAGAGAAGTAAACAAAGAAGGGCCAAGGTTTTTTTGAAACTATAGTATAAAAGATAAGGACTTAAAGTACAAAAAATGCCAGCACATAGTAGAAGCCCAATAAATGACCACTGAATGAATAAAGGAAGTTGGGAAGAGAGCCTCAGAAGCTGGCCTGTTGAATTATAAGATCCACCTTCCCTTTATGAAAACTCTTTGAGGTTATTTATACACTGACTCACCTAAAAACTACTTCCTGTGTTGGTGTCTATGATACATTTTTTAATGTCAGACTAAAAATATACTTCCAGTACACCAACCCTGTCTGCCTACCCAAGGACTAGAAATGAACACAAGGTAAACACATAACAAAAGAAAATTACTAGAAAACTCACTCATGTCAACACTAAGTTCATCCACGCACAACGGGGCATCTTCTAAAATGGTTCACACTTGAGGGTCCGTGAAGTCACCTATTTACAAAGCTGAAGGGATGGATACTCATACGGTTTTTATAAAGCCAAAGAATCTGAAGTGAGTCATGGACTCTCAGCAAAAGAGTTAGAGAGACAAGACCTCAGGGATCATCTTGTCTAATTTCCTACTCACAAGATGGAGACGCTACATTGCAGGACAGATAGACTCAGGATGGGGTCAAGGTACAGGACTCCTGAGATCATTTTTGCTTATAACCCCTCTATTTCTCAACTGTGAGACTCTAGACAAGTTATTTAACCTCTCTGGTCTTCAATTTCCTCTCTCCACCAGGGAAACCTGGTAAGATGATCAGATGAAATAAAAGTAAAGTTGTCTTAATCGGAGACAATTTGAATCCTGATTTTGCACAAGAGAGAATCTGATCGCTTTCCTTGGGTGAAGGGCCCATCCTAATCCAATCAGCTGTGGCTGGGGTGCTGAGCTTGTGACCCGCACGGCCCACTCAGCAGGCATGGTGGAAGCCCACAGTCTGAAGGGGGGGGCACATAGTCCGGTTCTGTGAAAATATGGTATGGGCCAAAGCCAATGGCTGGCAACAAGAGTTCAGCACCTCTGGTACAAGAGTACTTTGTAAAGAAAAGGCCACCCAACATAAATTATCACCGAGGTCATCATGATGAACCTCTCCACCCCAATGAGCTTTTGTTTGGTAACTACCCGTGACAGGCTACTCCATGCTTAAAAAGACAACTCCGACTAAATGACAGGAACTTTTTTTTTTTTTTTTAAGAATCTGAATTTAAATACTTTCAATCTTCCCCCAAACCTCCCCTTCTTTAGAAGATACAATCTTGCTTCTTAGGTTAGGCCTGGGCTTTCCTTGTGGCCATGATATGAACAACAGGTAAGACAGGAAAAAGACATTCACTGGACAATTATTTTAGGAAATAACCTAGACCAGAAAAATTTAAAAGTCAGAACCTCCTCCTGCTTTAATACTACTACCTCTCCAACCAAATTAGCACTAATATACCAAAGCAAAAGAGGAACTGGAACCATTTTTAGCATCAGTGTGCATACAATAGGTAGACATTAAGGGAAAATCTTTTTTCGAATGTAGAGAGTCCCTGGCACTTTTGCAAATTGAATTCAGCTTTAACAGAGGGTTTTCCTTCACCCATCTAACTTATTTTTGCTTTGGAAAGCATAATCCAGAAAACGAATTTTTCTTCATATTTTCTTACGTTAACCAAAATAAAGATAGGATTCTCAGTAAAATAACTTCACATTAGCTATGTGATGACTGACTGGCATTTAAATACTGACAGGAATACCCCAAGTTAGAAGAGGAGGAGGTAAAAAAAACCAACCCTGAAACCACCTCATATATAGTGAGGGTGCCATCAAGGAATCTGCCGCTGCTAGCTGCTTAACTGTTCACACTCCTCATTGATGTCACCAGGATTTATTTTAGTAACCAGGATATACTTGTATGGATGCAAAGAGAATCTCCTCGTTTATATTCTAAACTCAGAGCAGGAAATCAGACACGTGGGTGATCTGCAGCTGTGGCACTATAAACAGATTCTAGACTGCACTACATTCCCTGAACTACAGTTTGGGAGATTCAAAAGAGAAAAATAGAAAATACACTATTTTAGAAAGACCACTGCCACTTCTGTCCAAGAAGGCTTGGGTGCTGCACGCAGGTAGCGTCCTTGTTGCCACGTACCACCCACCTACCTACACGGTTAATGTACAACGAGGAGATCCTGCTTTGTCTTCGGCCAGCTCTGCTACGGGGGGTCAGTATCTCAGGGTGTAAGGTTTCTCCATCCAGGAAATGAAAGGATTAGCTCCTTTAACATTTTGGGATCAAGTAGCCGATTTGAAAACTTGGCAAAAGCCACAAACCCTCTTACTCTAAAAAGACATATAATAAATAAGACTGAAATTTTATATAGAATCCCAGGGGGATTGCCTGGCCCTTGAAATCCACCCGTAAGCTTCCTGGTTGAAGATTACTAGACTAGCAGCACTCCAAACTTCCTTCTGAGCTCAAAGTCTGCAATCGCACAGGTGATGTTTAATAACAGCAACTGCAAATTATTCAAACCATAAGTGAGTGGTTTGTTATGACTAGAGACTGACCCAATACGATCTCCTTCCCAATGTTAAACCGACCTGAAAGCCAGTGGATGACTGGAAGGGAGGAGAAAGAACAGGATATACCAAACTATAAACATTTGTTTAAAAAATCATGGCAAGGTTTTAGAGGAGCCCAACTCTGTTCCTAGGCTGTATTTCTTCACTTGGATATACATAACGTATGACAAAATCTTTGAGCCAGATAATGGAGATCCAAAGAGTTTTATAGTGATGCTGTCAAAGTAATGAGTTTACCAATAATCACACCCAAATGAAACAAAGCCAAAGGTTGCCGTTTTCCTGCCAGTATAAACTTGCTCTTAATGGTTAATTCCAGGGTTGTGCCTAAAGAGTCCCTCGAAGGGAAAGGTAATCCATAAACAAAAGCAAACAAACATGGTGTCCCTAATCTCCACTATCCCGGTTAATCGACAAAATACAGTCTTTTCCTGTGATGTTTTTTTCTAACCCAGGTCAGTAGGTAAGACTGACTCATATTAGAAAATTCTAGGTTCTCAACTGGGATTGAAGGGGGCACATGACTCCATAAGAAGAAAGCAGATAGGCCATACAAGCCCATCTCAAATATTGACAACCTCCCTATCTTTTACCTACCTCTGCAAGCCCCACCACATTTAAATTTCCTGGATCTTTTTGGTGTATTTTGAGCTTTTTCAGTTTATCATTTTTGGGGAGGTGAGTGGAGAGGGCAGAGAGAAAATGAGAGGTCATTTCTGCTCATATTGACTCCAATTAAGGTAGATAAAGAAATTTAAAAGATAATTTCAAAAATATTGGTGACACCAGCTTGTAATTTAAACTGTCCAGGGTGCCTGGGGAGCTCAGTCATTAAGCTCCCTGCTGAGCAGGGAGCCTGCTTCTCCCTCTCCCACTCACCCTCCTTGTGTTCCTGTTTTCTCTGTGTCTCTCTCTGTCAAATAAATAAAATCTTTAAAAAACAAAACAAAACAAAAAAGCCTATCCCATCAGGGGCAGATAGTACAGTCGGTTAAGCCTCAGACTGAGGCTTGGGTGGTGATCTCAGGGTCTTGAGATCAAGACCAGCAACGAGCCCCATTTGGGAGGCTCCACATTGGGCATGGAGTCTACTTAGGACTCTGTCTGCTTCTCACTCTGCCTCTCCCTCAGCCCCACCCCTGGGGCTCTCTCTCTCTCTCAAATAAGTAAGTGAATCTTAAAGAAAAAAAAAAAAACAAAAACTATCCAATCAGAAATGTTTCCTATAAACAGGGACTGTAACATTTTCATGATTCAGAGAAGGTCTCTTTTTTGAAAGGAATGGGAGAGAAGAATTAGATTTCTTCTTAGTAGTTGCTACGACGTATTTTGTTAAAAGGACTATCTGATAAAGCATGAAAATCCAGCCACATGAGTACCATTTTACCAACAGCCTAGCTCCATCATTAGCCATCGGTAGTTTCATGGCATATGGAATCCTCTCCCGTATTAAGTTCTCTTTGTGGACTCTTCCCAAGAGGCATCTGAAAACATAGAATTAAGAACCAAGACTCCTGCTAATGGCCAAGAATACGTTCACAGACTTTCTTCCTTTGGTAAATTCACCCCTAACCATTTTAGATAACATGACTGTTTTTGTTTTTACAATTAACAGACTGTTCTTTTATTCTAATTGTCTTCATGTGATATAAAAATGGAAGAGCACAATCACTTGGTAAAAAGTTAGGCAGGACGCTCAGCTATGGAACTTGAAAACAGGGAAATATTCTAATTTTTTTTTTTTTACTAGAAATACGTTTTACAGAAATGTTTTCAGTTTGAGAGAAGAAAAATCAGTTGTCAGTTACAGAAATAATTCCATCATTTCATGTAGTCATTTGTAGTAATGAAACAAGCAAGTATGACTTAACACTCGATCCTAGCATACATACAGCACAGGGCTCAAGGCAAAACATAATGACTTCATTACCTAAGAACTGAATAGATGGGCCGGCTTTTCCTACCCCATAGCATTTTCCAGTATTTTTTCAGCCTAAGGAATTTTTAAGCCCCTTAAAATTCTAGATTTACTACTCAACACAGATCAATCCATCTTGAGGCTTTCTGCCAATGAATCCCAGTGCTTCTGTTTCAACAGCCTGTAGATTTGAAAGCTGGGTAGAGACATGTCAAAAAAAAAAAAAAAACTTTCTTTGATCTCTGCACCCAGGTTCCTCAAAAGAAGCCCCATGGAGAGTCTGAGGGTATGCTAAGTATGTGACTTGCAGTTGTAATCAGTAGAGTAACATTCCTTTTCATAAGAAGGCACTGTCTTAGCCAATCCAGGCCTGTCTTTCACAGATACATACATAAATTGAGTGACCGATAATACAATTTAAAAAGAATGAGGTACACTCACTTTACAGGGTATTTTCAAATAACAGAATTTGGTGTCACAGAAAAATCGAGGTCCAACACATAGAGAAGCATTCGTTTTTCCCAGTGATTAACCCTATATCCAGATGCCAGATGTCTTGGGTGAGTTTTTCTCTGACACCCCTTTTCAGGGTACTCATGCTCCCCTCCATTTCCCTTTTGTAGTAAAAACTGAAGTCCCATGTCCCTTACAACTCTACAGAAGCACCGTGTTTGTGCCCTGACAAATAGTTTAATTCCAAGCCTCTGAAATATTTAGGAAAAGTTAGTGTTGACCCAATCACAGATTTTGACAGGCTGGTCTGCTAGGAATTTGTCATTGCTATTCACCAAAAGGTCAATTACTTCTGCTTCCAAGCATCTATAAGTCTAGATTCCCTTCAGTGGGCTTCCCTCCCCAGCTCCTGCAGGCTATCGTTTTAAAACTGTCACCACTTCAAAGTTCAACTGGCTACTTTCTATACTTATCAGTGAAAGACAATTGTAGGTTTTTAAATGTTTAAGTTTAGAAGGTGAAAAGTAGAGGTCCTATTTAAAATTGCTTTTTCAAATGAGGACTATGTTTTTTTGTGTTTTGTTTTTTTTTACATAACTCACATGGGATATCTTGTCAATAATTATATACACTCTCTAATCAGTTTTATAAATTTCCCTCTAATTTATAAATTTCCCTCTAATTTCACCATTTCCCCCCCTAAAACTATCAATCTGATGAAATCTTGGAACCGATTAAGTAATGATAAGCTTTTAAAGAGTCAATGATTTCTACTTTCTGAGGGTTTGTCAAGATCTAAAATTCTAGCTAAAACCTGTATCACCTTACATGGAAAAGTTTAAAAAGAATATATACATTTAACACCAAATGACTGAAAGTCACTTAAAATATATAGTTCTTAGGTACCTTATCTGCTCGAAGACCCTTCAAAGGTAGGTGAAAACTCTGGCCGTATTTATATTTGTCTTGGAAATCCCAATATTAATTTCATAATCCAAATTGTAAAATCCCTTCTCATTATTTGAAATCTGGAACTCATTTCATAGACTGCCTGAGAAAGTTTAAAGAAAAAATAGAATTGGTCCTGACTTTTCCTTACAATTAAGGTAACACTATTACATCCGAATCATCCACATATAATAGGATCTTGTTCACTACATCCCTGATCCCTTTTCTCCTGTCCTACTTATTGCTGCCAGAAAAGCATCCAAACTAACAGTAAAATATAAGAAGTAGACAGAAGTCTCACACGTTCTTAACATAAGGATCAGAGGAAAACAGATCTATAGTGTCTTATAAATATTATAATATTAAAAATCTCTCTCTCTTTGAGCAAAGACATACCATCACTAGTTTTTTTTTTTTTTTTTTTTTTTTTTTTTTTTTAATATTTTATTTATTGATTTGACAGAGAGAGATCACAGGTAGACAGAGAGGCAGGCAGAGAGAGAGAGAGAGAGGGAAGCAGGCTCCCCGCTGAGCAGAGAGCCTGATGCGGGACTCGATCCCAGGACCTTGAGATCATGACCTGAGCCGAAGGCAGTGGCTTAACCCACTGAGCCACCCAGGCGCCCCTACCATCACTAGTTTAATGGATGCCTTCCTCAGTGTCCTTTAGCAAAGGTATAAAGAACAAATTTAAGAAAAAAAAATATTCCCACAAACCTAACACATAACCTTCTCATATTAAAGTTGACAGCTCCCACCCATGGCTACTGCCCCTAAACAGTATTTTATGACTTGGTTTTCTTAGAGATGCCTCTATGATATCAGTTATTTTAGACATTCATTGAAGGAACTGTTAGTTGTCTATCTTAATTTTTCAGTGTGCCCCTATTAGGTATGGGCTTTCACATGGTAAGAAATTTAACAATTTGGGTGCCTGGGTGGCTCAGTGGGTTAAGCCTCTGCCTTCAGCTCAGGTCATGATCTCAGGGTCCTGGGATGGAGTCTCACATCGGGCTCTCTGCTCAGTGAAGAGCCTGCTTCCCCCTCTCTCTCTGCCTGCCTTTCTGCCTATTTGTGATTTCTCTCTCTGTGTGTCAAATAAATAAAATCTTAAAAAAAAAAAAAAGAAATTTAACAATTTTCTAAGATAGGAATCTTTAGTACAATCTTTTCTAGATGAAGATAAAATATATTTTGGAGGCAGAATACATATTTGAGAGAGAAAAAAAAACAAGACACATTCAAATTCATTTACATATAGAAATGTTTTAGTTAAAGTCTCACCAAAGGCGGCATTTTTCACGTTTAGGATTAATATTTGCTGGGAGGGGGTGCCGGGGTGGCTCAGTGGGTTAAGCCTCCGCCTTCAGCTCAAGTCATGATCTCAGGGTCCTGGGATCGAGTCCAGCATTGGGCTCTCTACTCAGCAGGGGGCCTGCTCCTCCCTCATCTCTCTCTGCCTGACTCTCTGCCTACTTGTGATCTCTGTCTGTCAAACAAATAAAATTTTAAAAAATATATATATATTTGCTGGGAGGTAGAGGCAAATGAGTGGCTCAGTCGGTTGGGCATCTGCCTTCGGCTCAGGTCATGATCCTCGGGTCCTGGGACTGCGCCCCACATTGGGCTCCCTGCTCAATGGGGAGCCAGCTTCTCCTTCTCCCTCTGCCCCTCTCCGCCTTCATGTGTACACAGGTGTGCTCTCTCTCAAATAAATAAATAAAATCTTTAAGAAATATATTTGCTGCAAAGTAATTTATTTGTTAAAATATGTAATAGGTTCTAACCACCAAATAAGATGTGTCATGTGTGTGTTGGAGGTGGGAGTCCCCCCATATCCAACAATTCTCAGACACCAGCAGAGTGTCCTATAATACAACTCAATTCTGACACTATCTACCTGGAGATGGATCTAATCCCCCAGGTTAAGGGCTGTCCCACAGAGCATCCTCCACATCAGATGCCAAAAAGCCCAGAGTGTTACCTGTATTTCTGACCAACTGGCTATAAACTGAGAGGTTTCTACAAGCCCCCATTTGGGTTTAAACTGCTAGAGCAGTTCAAAGAATTACCGGTTGATGACAAAGGATATGAACCAACAGCCAGGTAAGAAATACACGGGACAAGGTCCCTAATGAAATTTTCCCTTCCTCAGAGTTTGGGGCCCGGCAGGGCAGCACGAGGAAGCATTCTGGTTTGCCAGCCCGGTAGCTCTCTGAACTCCATTCCTTTGGGTTTTTATGGAGGTTTCATTACATACACACAACCGATTAAATCACTGGCTACTGGTGACTGAATTGACCTCCAGCCCCTCTCCCCTCCCTGACAATCAGGAGTGGAACTGAAAGTGCCACCCCTCTATTCGTGGTTGGCTCCCCTGGCGACCAGCTCCCACACCCTTAGGTGCTTTCCAAAAGTTACCTCATTAACATAAGCCCAGTGGTGGTAGAAAGGGGCTTATGAACAAGGCACCCATTTCACCTTTATGGCTTCCAATGCTTTTTCAGGGACTGAGGACGAGACCAAATATTATAAACAAAAGATGCTCCCATTGTTCTTATCACTCAGGAAATTCCAAGGGTTTTGGAAACCAAGAGCCAGGACCAAATATAATATGAGAAGTATATTCTGGTGATCTGGATGACCAAATATATATTTCTTATAAATCACAGTATCAAAACATTGCCTATTCCCCTCATCATAGCACATACCTTTCTTTCTTTTCTGTTTCCCAACCACTGTCTTTCCCAACTCCTTAAAAGGACATGTTTTGTTCAGTCTTGTATCCCCAGTATTTAGCATTTAACGTAGGGTTGGGACATAATAAAGTTTGAATTAGTGAATGAATAAATGTGTTACACAACCAACAGAGACGACAACGGGCAAGAAAATGTGGACATGTGAAATACCACTGAACGCTTCGGGTTGTTGTGCAAATCTGGACCTTCCTCTCAGCCATTCCTTCTGTCTAGAATGCTCTTCTATTTGTCCCCGCCCTCACCCCCAACTTCTCGTCAGGTTTTCACTCTTTAACATTCACTTTGAATATTTACTTGCTCAGCTCTATACACGCACACACACACACACACACAGACTCATAAATTCACGCACACACCAAGGCGGTCTTCCCTTGGTGTGTTCTAAAGTTCTAAAGTTTAAAGCTTTTTCTTTGTATTTCCACAGCCCCCTACACAAACTTTGATTGCAACCCCTAGCCCATCATACTGGCATATCATTTATTTGCCCATCATTGCACTTGATGATAAGCCCCTTAAAGGACACGGTCTTCACCTGTATCCACATGTCTAGCCAATAGCACAGTGCCAGGCAGTAGTAGACATGACGAAAACAGTTTAAAATAATGCGTAAGAGATTAAATGAATGGAGGGAGTTCTCCATTCTGGAAATTATCTCAGATTATCTGTTTGTTCCCGATAAGATGTCTATCAAGCACATATACTGGCAACTCCTACACAAAATAATTTTAACGATTATATATGGAGATTATTGCTCATACAGGAAAATCAGAGTTAGAAAAAGTGCTTTAATCCAAGGACAAGCCCCAGGCAGAGGTCTCCAGCATACTTTTTTCTCTTTCCATCTCACCCCTGATCCTGTGTCAGTAAAGAATGTTTTTCTTCTCAACCTAAGGTTCTCTATACTGTTCTCAGATGCCATATATAATCACCTCCCCATGAAATGTTTCTATGTCCCATACCCTCAGAATCTTGAACCGCAAGCGAGTAAGCTACAAAAAACAAAAACAAAACAAAACAACCCTGGTTTTATGCAAAAATGAGTGCTCATGGGCTGGCATTCCCATTTTGATAGAGATCTTTACTAAGACGATGGCTATTCTCAAAGCCTAGAGGGAAGAGACATTTTGAAGCACGGGACCTTTCAGAAATCCTCAAATCACTCCACTGGGGTGAGCTCCGTCCTAACACTACAAAGGTGATGAAGCTTGGTGGTTAGGGCAAGGCTCTCAAGCCAGGCTGCCTGGGTTTGAATCCCAGCCCTTCCGCTCTCTCACCTCTGACCTTGAACAACCTCTCGGAGGCCCAGGGTTTCTATCCCTAGGATGAGGTAGTAAGACTCACCTCACTAAATTGCTAGGAATAGGAAATGGGTTAGTTTAAGTAGGATATTCAGAGAAGGGCCTAGCGAGTAGTAAGTAGTCAGTAATTTTCTGTACTGTTACTGGAACTGGCTCTCAAAGAACCAGAAGAGAGAAAGTATCCAAGGGAGGAAAGGAATGAGAAGAGAGAACACTTACTGATTTGATTGTTCAGCTTGAAAGCGATGTCCAGCTGCAGGATAAACAGCATGAATTGGAACCAAGGACTCATCTCCATGGAGGGAAGGGGGATGTGGACAGAAAACACAATGTCATTGGCTTCAATTTCCCTCGGGATTGCTTCCTCGATGTCTCGGATCTTGTCACATTGGTTGGGTCCCCAGGGCATTAGCCATTTTGTCTTGTGATGGTTTTTACGGACATCCACACACTTCACCGACATGTAGGACACTGCCGTCGTGGGGCCGGGGGCTGAAAAGAAAAGGATTTTCTGTTTTAGAAAAATCATCCACCGAAGTGCTCATTTTGGGGCTAACATTTGCCTCCAGTGTTCATACTGCCTTCTCTAATCGGGATCAGTAATAGCTGGGGATCCCCCAAATCCAGGTGAGGACCCTTCAGTGACCTCCACAGGCATCATAAAGTATCTCCAAGAGTTTCCCCATTAGGTTTTCAATCACTGTCATTTTCATTGAAAGAATACCTTTGTAACCACTTTGGTTCAGTTACTTCCTTACTCCAAACAAATGTCACAAAAATCAACTGTGCTTCCGTTCCCACCTGCCTGAGGGCGTGGAGGGCTCTGGGACTTCACAGAGCATAGTGTCTGAAGTCAGAAGACCTGTGCCTGAAGCCTGGTCGAACAACAGACTGTCAGTTCATCTTGGGTAAATTGGTGAGATCTCATCTTTTCAGGACCCTCATCTGAGAAACAAGATGGTTAGTCTCTAAGACTGCCCAAGACAGTTGGTTTCTAAGATTCTTCTTAGATCTAACACAGCATTTGATGGAGAGAAAGAACTACATTGACCTCGGGCCCTCACTTAGTGTGGTCACTGTCAGAGGTGGGAACAGAAGCTGCTACACTGCAGAGGAATCCAATCCATGCATTTGATCTGTGCATTTCAAAAGCGATCATCACATTTGAACTATACAACATTAAAAAAAAACACACACTTTTGTGATTATAAAACGGTTATAGGACTATAAAAGAAAATCTGCAAAATACATAAATTTTCAAGTTCAAAACAACATTTACCCAAAATCCCACTAGAGGGAAGTAACCACTGTTGGAAAAATATCAAAATACTATCTTTTCTAGGAGCATGTAATTAGATAAAAATTTACAAATGAATTACATTATTGAACTTTAAAATACATACTAATATTAATATATATTTCTGTAAGATAGGATCACACAATACGTAGTTTTAGAGCTTTTTCTTTTTATTCACGTAAAGAAGCAGAGTAGTACAGTGGTGAGTCCCCCCAGCTCTGGAGCCCACCTGCCTGGTATCACATCCTGGCTCCCTCATTCCTACTTCTGTCACCACTAACCCACACTAAGAAGGATTTGCGTGAATTATTAAACCTATCTGTGTATTAATTTTATCATTTCTTAAATGGCAATAATAACATTATGTACCCTTGTGAGTCACTGTATACATTTAACAAGTGAACATGGAAAGTACAGAACAGGGGCACCTGGGTGGCTCTGTAGGTTAAGCATCTGACCCTTGATTGCAGCTCAGGTTATGACTTCAGGGTCATGAAATCGAGCTCAGGGTGGGGTTCTGCATTAGGCGTGGAGCCTGCTTAAAATTCCCTCTCCCTCCTCCCCTGCACCCCCCCACCCCGTGTTCTCTCTAAAAAAAGTGCAAAATATTAGCTATTATATTTTCTATATAATTAAAAATTTAACTAATGTTTGCAAAATAACCAGTCAACATAATATATCAAATTTAATCTACCTAATCTCCCCCTCAGCTTGTAAAGTTTGTCTATAAATAAAAATAATTCTTTCCCTAATATTTTTTGCTAGTAATTTATCTTAACTTTTCCATCTATTGTCTAAATTTATTTATAGCATATATAAGTGTAGAGAAGTTTCAGATTTCATAGAATATCTCTTTACCTGGGGTGCCTGGGTGGCTCAGTCAGTTAAGTGTCTGACTTTGGTTCAGGTCATGATCTCAGGGTCCTGGGATCAGCCCTGGATCTGGCTCCATGTTCAGCAGGGAGTCCGTTTCTCCCTTTGCTCCTCCTGACTCATGCCAGCCTGTGTGTGTGCTCCTGGTCTCTCTCTCAAATAAATAAATAAAATCTCCGGGGTGCCTAGGTGGCTCAGATGGTTAAGCAGCTGCCTTCAGCTCAGATCATGATCTCAGGGTCCTGGGATGGAACCCTACATCAGGCTCTCTGCTGAGGGGGGGTCTGCTTCTCCTTTTGCGCACCCCCCCAACTTGTGTGCGCGCACTCTCTCAAATAAATAAAAATAAAATCTTTAAAAAAAATAAATAACATGGGTGGGTGGCTTAGATGGTTAAGCCTCTGCCTTTAGCTCAGTCATGATCCCAGGGTCCTGGAATTGAGCCCCATGTCAGGCTCCTGGCTCAGCAGGGAGTCTGCTTCTCCTTCTCCCCCTGCTCATCTCTATTGCTGTCTCAAATGAATAAATAAAATCTTAAAAAAATAATTAAATAAAAAAATAATTAACATCTTTTAAAAAAAGAATATCTCTTTAGCTTTATGTTTTCCCCATGCTTCTGTGCTTAGACCTTCTTTATCTCCAAATTCAATAAACAGCCACTTCATTAATTTCAAGTAGTTTTTGTACAATTACATGTTTTAAAATATTTAAATATTTGATACATCTGAAATTTGTTATGAGGTAAAAGATGAACTAAGGTCCCAAGTTTTATTTTTTCTAACTATTTAAATTATTATTTACTGAACAGACTCTCCTTTCTTGTTGACTTACGACATCACCTTTATCTTGTGTATACCTACAGATGGCTTTGGACAATCTGCTCTATTTCATGTATTGGACTGTCATTTCATGGCTTGATACAACATGGTTTTGAATCCTATAAGGTGATGGTTTGTATCAATATCTGACAGTAAATCCCCTCCCCCAATCCATTTCAAATTTATCCTTTTTATCCTTTTGCTGGGATTTGATTGAAATTACATTAAATCTACAAACGAATGCGGACAGAATTGGCATCCTTTTCCAATAATTTAGTTTTCCTATCCAAGAACAGTGATTGCTTCTCCATTAACTGGAGCCCATTTTTATATCTCTTTGAAAATTTCTGCAGCTTTCTTCATCTGGGTCCTGCTAGTACAATATGCTTTTAAAACTATTCTTTTATTTATATGTTTATAAGATGTATCTCTGAAAATGATCAGAGAAAGGAAAACATTTATAGATTATGGTGGTTTAAATTTGTTTAATTCTGAGCATATGTTAACTGGCATACTGTGCTTTCCCACCTTTTAAGAGCAGAAATTATTTCTGCTTCTGTGCTTAGACCTTCTTTATCTCCAATAGAGATCAGATAACAACTAGAAAAATACACAAAGCAAGAGAAAAATCACTTAGGAGGCAAGAGTATGGGGTACCAGGGTGGCTCAGTCAGTAGAGTGAGGGTCAACTCTTGATCTCAAGGTTGTGAGTTCAAGCCCCATGGCAGGTACAGCATTTTCTTAAAAAAAAAAAAAAAATCTTGGGGTGCCTGGGTGGCTCAGTGGGTTAGGCTCTGCCTTCAGCTCGGGTCATGGTCTCAGGGTCTTGGGATCGAGCCCGCGTCGGGCTCTCTGCTCAGCAGGGAGCCTGCTTGCCCTCTCTCTCTCTCTCTCTGCCTGCTTCTCTGCCTATTATGTGATCTCTGTCTGTCACATAAATAAATAAATAAAATCTTTAAATAAAATAAAATAAAATAAAATCTTAAAAAAAAAAAAGAAGGAAGGCAAAAGTTTTTTGCCCTGCTTCTAATGCTCAAATACATGTTTTTTCTATCCCTTAATATCTGTCCTAATGGTAAATTTTTAGTAAAATGTTATGTTTGCAGTAAGTTGTTGCAATGTTGACTCAAATGTACCAGAAAACACAGCACGACTAAACTTTAGCAGGAAGTCCTTCAGTGCACCACAGAATCACCACTAATCCATGCAAGGGAAGTTTTTCTTTAAAACTCAAAACTGTATCACAAAGACATTTTACACCTAATCCACCTAAAATCAGACATCTGGATTAGAAATATGAATCAATTAAACTTTGGTTATCCTGACTTGGCCAAATAATGCCCTCCCAACATTAGAAAAACCAAATGGTACATTTAACTGAACCCTTTTTAATGCGGCTGAAGAAATAAACAGGGAGACAAAACTCATGAATTCTATTTTTGGCTATACTCAAACTGACTATTTGCTGCAGAAAATAGTTACACATTTTAAAACTTCGATTCTTCTAAAATGAACCTAACCTTTTTTCATGTCTTTTCTTCCCTTCCCCACTTTTGAAAAACAAGTCTCTCCCTCCTTAGACCAAAATGAAAAATAACTAGCTGAGTTCCTCAGCTAAGCTCCAAAACCACATTCCAAACTTAATAACAGAGAAGCTGAACACTTTACGGGCACAAAGGCTGCATTTTTAATGGACACAGTGAACGCCTGCCTTTGTAGCAGCCTGAATTATTTTCATTCTTTCATTAGCTTAGTGTATCTTGCATAAAGAAAAAAAATCCCAGGAATACTAATATTTTCATAAATCTCATGGCATGAACTATGAGAAGCCTCAAGTGCATCTCAAACTGTATTATGGGAATCACAAATATTTTTCCTCACTTGAATAAATTAGTCCTCTAGTCTCTAGTCTCAAAAACCTTTTGCATAACTTAAAAACCTGAAGACGATTCAACATTTCCAATTTTTCCAGTAGTACTCAAAAGGCAAATCACTTGTATTTTTTGAGAAAGTAAATCAACATTCTGATATTCAAACATGGACAGTTAATGTTCTCCAAATAATATATTTACAACTAAAGACAACTTCCTACACCAGCTAAAAGTGAACTTCCAGATGTTTTGTTAAGTAGAAAACCTATCAAAGTAAACTAAAAACAAAGCTTATAGCTAGTAGAAAGTATTTTCACTAGCTATAGCCAAAATTTTAAGTACATGGATCACAAAACAGTCTAAAATTAAAAAAAAAAAATTTGATTTCTAACTTTAAAAAAATAAGAAGTGTAAAGGATTTTACTCTAAGAGGGAAGAATAAAATGGAAAATGTCGAAATTACCTGCAACCTTTGAAGGCACCACAATCAACTAACTAACAGCTATATGTGCCAAAGGCCCTACTTGGTCACTAGCATGGTTCTAGGGATTAATAGAGTTTGTATATTGAAGAAGGGATTGGATGGATTCAGGTCAACAAACTGAGTCATGTTTGCTCAGGTGAAAGCTAAAAATAATCACTCCTCAGTATTCCTAGGATAGTAATGCAATATCACCCAGCTGTCTCGGCACACATTTTAAGTGTCCCCTCTACCCATCCACAGCATTTAACTGGGGGGGGCGGGGAGCAAAAGCAACTCAACATCAGTACAATTTAGTAGCCAAGCAATCTGGCCAAAAATGAATTCGCCCAGGCACTGCGGATTGGTTAACTTATGGTAGGTTAAGAGAGCACAAAGACTATGCACAGAAGACACAAAACCATGAGCTATTCATTAAAAGCTCAGACCTGTTTTGAGTTCAGTTCTCTTCACTATGTCAAACACAGGCCATTTTCCCCCTTCCTTATCTGTACTTCAACTGCCAGTATTTTTGGCCTCTGCCTCTCCCACTATAGTACAGGAATTATGAAATGTGATACTATAGAACATTTAATTTTAAAGGGATAAGAAATCAATAAGACTTCTAATTCAAGGTTGTGGAAAAACTGCCCAAACACATCTCGATGCTTCGTTGAAAATTCAGTGGCTCCTCAATGACATACATTACAGAGGTTCATAACCTCATTCACCAAATAGGTCTTGAGTACCCACTATGTGCTAGGCACTGTTAGGTGCTATGGTGAATCCAATAGACATCAGCCATCCAGCCAGGTGGAATGTACAAATAATGGGGGACACAGGCAATAATTCATAATTACAGTAAAAGGTCATTATAATTATGGATGCTACATTTATCCTGGCATTACCTGAGAAAGAGCAACAGAAAGATATTTGGGAGGTAAGAGACATGAATTCACTAGAATGAGGTAAAAATTCCAGTCATCATTACAACATAACCTTGAGTAAAAATGTAAGTGAACAATGACTAAACCGGCACTCCTTTTGGAACAATATTGACTCCAGTCAGCTTCCTGTTATAGCATCACAAATGGCTCTCCAGTTTACAAATTACCAGCTAGCCAACCACTACCGCTATCATGCTCAAAGTTGAGTCAACATCAAATCATTAGCCCCTACTCCCTCCAGAACCTGTAATTAAAGACTTGGACAGAGATACAAGACTTAGTTGCCTCCTAGAAAAGTTAAAATAAAATTAAAACAACATGCTGACATGACACACGGTCTCCATTTAAGCCAACGCAGACTATTTCTTTCTTTGCTTTATTACAAGTAAAGAAGCTTCCTTTGGCAATTACCTAGGAGTATCACTATTATGCGGGCATTGTGCTAACTAAAGATAGAGACAAATGCCAGTCCCAGACCCCAAGCTGCTCACGGTCCAGTGTGGGAGGCGGAGAAGTTGGCAGAGAAGTACCTCAGGTTTGTGTGGGACCCACGGGCTGTAACAGAGGGCCGGGGTGGGGATGGGGATGGTTACTGCTCAGCAGGTACAGGCTTAGCCTCCAAAGAGAGCAAGTGCTGGTTAGCCCAGGGGGGAAAAGGGGGACACTGAGTGGGGACGACACCAAAGAAGAGCAGGGGCCAGACCGCAGGCTATCTAGAACATCACCGTGAATTCTGCAGATGTCCGAATTTGAGTATTAAAATTTATAAAGAGATCATTTGAGAGTTGAAAGTGCAGCACCACGCTAACCTTGTTTGCTCGCTCTAATCAGTGGCATTGCTCTACTCGGTGCCTTGGCTTCTGCTCCCCATGGCCTCGGCTCAATTCTGCAAAGCAGTGGAAGGAAGAATAATAAAGAGATCCACCAGTAACAAAGAAATTGTATTTAGGGAGAATCTTTCCTTCCAAGATGCCTGTCTCTGTCCTGGAGGCAGCCATAAGGCCAAACCTGAACTCTCCGGGAAGAAGGAGCCAGAGGCTGGTGGGGAGGGAATGGTGAGGCTCTGCCTCCTGTTGTGGCAACCGGGCCTCCCAGGAGCCTTTGCAGTCTTGATCACCAACACTAGAGCAGGAATGTCTTCCTGAAACAAGGATGATAATTTTTGTTAAAGATTTTATTTATTTATTTATTTGACAGAGAGAGACCACAAGCAGGGGGAGCGGCAGGCAGAGGGAGAGGGAGAAGCAGACTCCCCACTGAGTCCATGTCCATGTGTCTATGTCCACATGGCGGGCTCCATCCAAAGGACCCTGGGATCATGCCCTGAGCCGAAGGCAGACGCTTAACCAACTGAGCCACCTAGAGCCCCAACAAAGATGATATTTAAAGATTAATCTGGTTTGGGCTACAAGGGGAAGGAATACGCAGCACAGAGTGGTTAAAATGGTAAGTCATGTTTAAAACACTAACAATCAGAAACCCTCAATTTGAAAAAATCATGATTTTAAGTAAAAATAGTCAAATATTTTAGAAATATTTTAGAGAATTTTACTTCCACCATAGCAATTAGCTAACAGATATGAAAACAAAACTAAACACCCTGACCCAACAACATCAGACGATCACTAACAGAAGTCCTTCCTCTAGTGACTCAAGAAGGAGGTTGCTCTAACTCCTGAAATTTAGCATCTTAAAAATCACCTGTCTTGATTTCTATACCTGTAAAAATATCAATGCTTGATTTATCTGTTTTTTTTTTTTCATAATGTTACTCCTTTTCTACCTCATTCCTAAAAGATTCTGAATTACTAAAAAGTACATCTTGGATTTAAAAAAAAAAGATTTGAGCTGATTTAAAAGGACAGGATTACTGTTGGGGTGGGGGTGGCAGGCAGGTGCTAAGAATGACTTGGCTGAGGCCCACATCTTCAAAAGGAGAGAACAAAGCACTAGCTGGACAGTGTGAGCCCCCACAACATTCACATGAGCTACAAAGCGAAAGGTAACTGAAAGCTACTTCTCATTTTGGGACATAGACAAAACTTCCACTGCCTCACAATGAGGGGGATTTCTAATTCATTAAAGATTATATACTCAAATCAGTTCTAAGCTTTTCCTTCTGAACATCTATGTTTGTCTTAATGAGAACTTATAGGAAAGGTATTAGGCATTCAGGCCCTTGCATAACTCCAGGGTTTTGCTCAGGATTTTTTGATGTGCCTCAGAGAGGGGAGGAGCCAAAGGGAAAAGGAACACAGGTGGCAGAAACCTAGGAGACCAGATAAATTTCTGATATTTATACAATTACAGTTTTCATTCAAAGCCCCTCCCCGCCCTAGCCCGGAGAGCACTTAACATAAAAGAAACTTCACCTATATTTAGAAATTAGCTTTTAAATGTGTTTAATTGAGTTCCCTCAAAGATTCTGCCTCCCTTTCTCAAGCTTGAAGACCTCCTCCTTTATTTCACATTAAAAGGAAACGTGTGGGATACACTGTACAAATGAAGTAGCCAGATCGTTATCTGACAGAGTTGTGAGGGGTCAGACCACTAGCCAATTCCTTGAGCCAATTCTGCTTACAGTTCCCTCCCAGTCAGTTCCTAGAAAGATTTTCTTCAAGTCTGCTATCGTAGGTATCCAAGTTGTAGAATGTCCCAGTATGATGACTGCTTCAAAATTTTCAGCTAAAGAAAGTGTAAATACTTCTGTGAAACTGACTTGGTGCTTTGGAATTAACTGACTCAGTCTGTTAATTCCTTTACTGAAATTGCTCCGAAGTTATAATGGTCAGACATTCACTCCACTTCTGCCACTGACTTTGAAGATGAAATTCCCCTATATTTCAACCATACCAATTAAATCTCACTAGATAACTAAGCAAAATATTATTTCACAATTCAATCTCAATTACTGGGGGGCTGAAAGTGGGTCTGCAGGGCCAAGACTGGAGAAATGATTTTCTGAATTATCCTAGCTATGCCCTGGCGCTTGTAATGGGGTATGCTGAGTGAAATGTAATTCATTCTTGCCAGCAATTTTCAGTAAGTAGTTAATTATGCTAACATCTGTTCTAGGAAAGCTAAATTTTTAAACACAGCAGAACATTCCTCTGCACTAAACTACTACCACCAAAACACATACACACACACACACACACACACACACACCACATAGCAGCATTGAATGCAAAGTACTTTGTACTATACACACAAAAGTCAAGCCCTTAAAAAGTCAAGCCCTTATTTAAAAATAATTCCCTACAACACAAAATCATGGATAAATGACACAGACATTTTGATGGCGAAGTTTCAGAAATCATAGCGAACACTTGTGTAATTCGTTCTGATAAAAAATATTGAAAAATAGTATATGTCTACATCTTAGGCTGATGAGAATTTTAAGTGCTTGGCCTGCAACCTCAATTGTTCTGGAGCCAAAGATGTAACAGCTTTGAAGAATAGAAGAATTACTCTATATTTGTCAGAATCTACGCGGCAAGAAAGCAGCACAACTTGGCTTCCATTACTTGCCTGGCTTGGATCCCGTGGAAATGAGGAGCGTTGGAATCAAGAGGAAAAAAATTAGAGTGCTTTGGGACAAAAAGCCAAACTCTTACATAGTATTCTGAAATGCTGTGGTAAACATTAAATTACTTTAGGCTCAAGATCAGTGCTAGTTTTGGGGTTTTTTTTTAAATCTTTTTGAAAAAACAATAAAATGCAGAAAAAGGGCCCTGTACAAAAGGGCACATAAAATCTACCGACCATGAGACGGTCTATTTGGGGGAAAAATCCCAAATCCTGAATTCAGATTTAAAAACTGACCCTCTATTATGCTTAGTGAAATAAGTCAATCGGAGATCATATGATCTCCCTGATATGAGGAAGTGGAAATGCTACGTGGGGGGTTTGGGGGGCAGGAAAAAAATAAATGAAACAAGATGGGATCAGGAGGGAGACAAACCATAAGAGACTCTTAATCTCACAAAACAAACTG